>NC_052114.1:10640964-10643726 GCF_012273895.1 Zerene cesonia | reverse complement strand
CAGGTTCGAATCCTGCCTCGTGATCAAATTTTTTCTATTCTTTCAAAATTTCTAATCGTATTACTATTTACGGGCTGGTCACGTGATTAAGAACGGTTTATAATTTATACGTTTATTCAAATTTAAGAAGAACACTCCAATCGATTTGCAGTTATAAGATACTATATGTGTAATTTAGTGCTGTAAAAGCTTAAAGTGATTACTTTTTTTTAAATATAATGGGAATAATAAAAGTTGTGATAAATCTACAAGGGAAGTAATAATTAAACTTCGCCGGAAAGAATGGTCTTATAAAAAGATGGCCGACCATTTGCAATGATCAAAAACGATGGTTTTCGAAAGCGTTTTGCAACGTATCAAGCTTCGAATAATCCATGTATATCTGACAGTCAAATACAACTCATCGAGATGACCGAAACATCTTTCGTATGGCAAAACAAAAGCCTTTTTAAGGGTCAAACTAGCTGAAAGAAGAATATTTTGGTGATAATTACCCTTCAGAAATCTCAGCACGAAAGGATAGCAAGGAAGGTACCCATGTCGAAACTTTGCGACTGCCGAGCCGAGCCCAGCTTGCATTTGGGAGAAAGTATGAAAAGCTGGATTGCGCGACAATGGATGGATGTATTTTTTTCTACCGAAACGAAAATTAACAGAATAAGTTCTGATATACTACGATATATACGATGTCCTCGGAATACGGCATTCGACCATAAGTACAATAATGTTACATTAAAGGTGGAAACGTGAAAATTTGGGCGTGCTTTTCTGAACACGGTGTTGGAATTGTAAAGTTGAAAGAAGGTAACATGGATCAATTGCAATTCAAAAATATGCTTTTAGACACAATGTTACCTTATACTTAAGACGTTGTATTGGTTTTTTCGTTATTTCAACACGACAATAAATCAAAGCACACTGCACGCACGTAAGGAAATTTCTTGCAGCGTAATCAGTTTCTGTCTTAGACTGGCCATTTAAGAGCCCAGACCTAAACCCAATGGAGTATCTAAAGGTCAAATACACAGTGCGGCAATTTAAGAAAGCCCTAAAAGGTTTTTTTAGATGAATGGAAATCTATTTCTCTAGCCACATGTCAAAAATTAATAGAATCAATGACTCCGAATATAGAATCAATGACCGTGTAAAGCAGGAATTAAAATGTTATTACCTTCAATTTTATTTAAATTATGTATGAAATTTTTTCTTAAATGTTTCACCTTACATATTATTGTGATTTTTTTAAGTGTAAATGTTGTAAAGTGTTTAATAAATCGTTCTTAATTATATGCCCAGCTTCAGTACTATTAGAATGTGTTGCTTTGGTACTCGTAAAATAAATTAAATTTGAGGAAAATAGTTCAAACTATTTTTTATTTATTCCTAGGCCACGTTGCTGTATTCATGTGGCTATTTTATGACATGAAGTTGATTCTCAGAAGGTATACATCTCTGCATATGACATTATTTAAATAAAAACTTCTAGAATTTCAAATCGTTCTTAATTATATGACCATACCTGTATATATTTTATTCTTACTGTGCATATCTATTAGACGAGGTGTAGTGTCTGGTGATGGTCGCGATGAACTACCGCCGAGCTTCGCTCAGGCTCTTGCCGCTCAGTCGCTCAGCGCGCAGCCGCTCAGTGCGCAGCCGCTCAGCGCGCAGGCGCTCAGTGCACCACCGCACTCGCCGGCTGCCGCCGCACGAGCATTGCAGCCCTTCACAAATCATTCACACGGTACCTACGCTGACACTTAACGCTTTGTAATTTTTTTTATTAAATTTACATTATTTATTACTAATAAGTTTATCATATGACATAGGTTCGATGTCCGGCAGCTACACGAACCTTTTCGAAGTGAGCGAGAACGCGCGGCACGCCTACATGAACTGCTCGCTCGATCTCGACCCCGTGCCCCTTCAAGGTGCGAAATGTTTCTACAAGGAATATAATATTGATATTGGCCGAATATTGATCGTAGATTAACTTTGTCGCCTCCGCAGACGTGTGCGTGAGCGGCGCGGGGCCGGGCGGCGCGGGGCCGGGCGGCGCGGCCGTGGCGGCCGGCGGCGCGCTCAGCGCGTCGCGCCTGCGCCTGCTGCACGACACCACCATGATCGACGCGGCGCTCGACCTGGACGAGCCCGACCCGCCACCGCACCTGCCGCCGCAGCCGCACGTGCCGCCCCAGCCGCACCAGCCGCACCAGCCGCACGTGCCACCGGCGTCGCATCGCGCGCCGCACGTCGCGTTGGCGCTGTGACCCTTTGCCTCGCGAACACTTCGCATTGTAAATAAACTTTTTTTAGGCCCCAATAAACCAATAACGACAAGTAGTCTTTTATTATTTTTCCTACCGAACGCTATAATTATTAGGTATCCCAAGTTCATATGATGACTAACATATATTGTTTTACCTGAAAAGGTCACCGCCGCCCGGGCGGAGGGAGGATATTAAACACGGAAACTATCACGCCAATCCATTCGTCGATTGGTTGAAAACATACCGTTATATAGTAACAAAACGAAGAAACAAAAAAAAAGTACTTCAGTTTAAAGTGACTGTACATTGTTATAACTGAGCCTAGGCCTAGTAGGCTTCCTTGGTGCCTTCACCAGGAGGGGTCGCTACTGCCCCGTCGACGTATTCGATGGGGCGAGAATGCGATCACGCCTCCTAATATGCAGGCGCACATTTATGGGGTACGTTTGTCTCTCAGGAGCAAACCTTTCGGCGGGTCCGCTGAGTTGAGTT
>NC_052114.1:10638301-10639964 GCF_012273895.1 Zerene cesonia | reverse complement strand
GCCGTGCGGCCACACGGCTCGCGACCATTACTAATAAATATGATTCGTCTTAACTTAGACATATTGCTAATTAAAACCACAACTTCCAAAGGTTCCATTTTACATAAAAATTACTCCACTAGATCTTCAGTAAAGCAGATCTTTTATTTGAATCATTAGAAAAAATTCCAATACTGATAAATTTCAACTGTGACAAGTAAATGAAATGATGGAATGCTAAGTCCAGGATAGTGTGCAGTGAGCAGTGAACACTCACTTGGCGAGCGGGGTGGCGGTGTCCTTGGTGAGACTCTTATAGAACTGGTTATACTCCTCATCATTGACTTCAGAGGGCTTGCGGGTCCAGATAGGTTTGTTGTCGTTCATAAGCTCCCAGTCCCAGACTGTCTTCTCTGTCTTCTTAGGCTCACTCTTCTCTTCAGTAGCATCTTCTACCTGTAACAGAAAACATTATTGAGTTAGTATTTATTGATAAAATATTATCTACATATATTATCAGCATTGCATAAGAGCATGTTGGTATAGTAACAATAATAAAATTTAGTAATTAAAGTTTTAGTTAGGAGATATGAACCTGCGCGTCTTCATCTCCATCAGCGCTGTCAGGGGACGATTCGGGCTCCACCTCCTCGACGGTCTCGGTGCGCGAGGCCCACAGGTAGATAGGGAAGTTGATAAACTGAGAGTACTTCTTCACCAGCCCGCGGATCGTGTCAGGCTGTAGGTAGTCAGCCGCCTCCTCCTTCAGATGTAGCCTGACCATTAAATCACTTGTTATTATCGAAATGCCAAATTTGAAAGACTGAAGAGATTGTTAAGTTTGAACAAGAACAAGAACAAAGAGTGCGGCGAGTACGTACGTGATGTGCGTGCCGCGCCTGAGCGTGTCGCCGCGCGGGTCCTCGGCCACGCTGAAGGCGCTGGCGTCGGACTCCCACACGTGCTGGCGGTCGTCGTTGTGCTTGGACACCACGGTCACGCGCTCCGCCACCAGGAAGGCCGAGTAGAAGCCCACGCCGAACTGCCCGATCATGTCGTTCATCTCCTGGCTGTTGCTCTGCTTATCGTTGTCCTGCATCTTCGACAGGAAGTCGGCCGTGCCGGACTTGGCGATCGTGCCGAGATTCTGCACCAGGTCGTTCTTGGTCATGCCGACGCCGGTGTCTATGATGTGCAGCAGGCGCTTCTCGGGCTCCGCTTTGATGCGGATGCTGAGGTCGCTCGTGGCGTCCAGCACGTCTCGGTTCGTCAGAGACAGAAGACGGATCTTATCCAACGCGTCTGAGCCGTTGGAGATCAATTCTCTCAAAAAGATCTAGAAAATATCAGAAAATTGAGAAATGCACGGCCCAAAAATATTTGCGTCAGTTTAAGAAAAGAAAATTATTACGACTTTTATTATTACCTCCTTATTTCTGTAAAGCGAATTGATAATGAGCTTCATCATACGATTCACTTCAGTCTGGAAAGTGAAGTTCTGAGCGCGCTCACGCATCTCTCTCTGCTGCGCCACGCTCAATGTGTCCGGCGAAATCGCTTCCTCCTCACGTAGCACGGCTTCCGCGTCTGCAACAATCATTCCATATTTAACTTCATTTCGTTAGAAGCACTAATTTAAAAAACAACTATACAATAAATAATGACAAAAAAAGGTGTGTGTGAG
>NC_052114.1:10636702-10637301 GCF_012273895.1 Zerene cesonia | reverse complement strand
AACTCAACTCAGCGGACCCGCCGAAAGGTTTGCTCCTGAGAGACAAACGTACCCCATAAATGTGCGCCTGCATATTAGGAGGCGTGATCGCATTCTCGCCCCATCGAATACGTCGACGGGGCAGTAGCGACCCCTCCTGGTGAAGGCACCAAGGAAGCCTACTAGGCCTAGGCTCAGTTATAACAATGTACAGTCACTTTAAACTGAAGTACTTTTTTTTTGTTTCTTCGTTTTGTTACTATATAACGGTATGTTTTCAACCAATCGACGAATGGATTGGCGTGATAGTTTCCGTGTTTAATATCCTCCCTCCGCCCGGGCGGCGGTGACCTTTTCAGGTAAAACAATATATGTTAGTCATCATATGAACTTGGGATACCTAATAATTATAGCGTTCGGTAGGAAAAATGATAAAAGACTACTTGTCGTTATTGGTTTATTGGGGCCTAAAAAAAGTTTATTTACAATGCGAAGTGTTCGCGAGGCAAAGGGTCACAGCGCCAACGCGACGTGCGGCGCGCGATGCGACGCCGGTGGCACGTGCGGCTGGTGCGGCTGGTGCGGCTGGGGCGGCACGTGCGGCTGCGGCGGCAGGTGCG
>NC_052114.1:10634404-10636676 GCF_012273895.1 Zerene cesonia | reverse complement strand
ATGCGACGCCGGTGGCACGTGCGGCTGGTGCGGCTGGTGCGGCTGGGGCGGCACGTGCGGCTGCGGCGGCAGGTGCGGTGGCGGGTCGGGCTCGTCCAGGTCGAGCGCCGCGTCGATCATGGTGGTGTCGTGCAGCAGGCGCAGGCGCGACGCGCTGAGCGCGCCGCCGGCCGCCACGGCCGCGCCGCCCGGCCCCGCGCCGCCCGGCCCCGCGCCGCCCGGCCCCGCGCCGCCCGGCCCCGCGCCGCTCACGCACACGTCTGCGGAGGCGACAGAGTTAATCTACGATCAATATTCGGCCAATATCAATATTATATTCCTTGTAGAAACATTTCGCACCTTGAAGGGGCACGGGGTCGAGATCGAGCGAGCAGTTCATGTAGGCGTGCCGCGCGTTCTCGCTCACTTCGAAAAGGTTCGTGTAGCTGCCGGACATCGAACCTATGTCATATGATAAACTTATTAGTAATAAATAATGTAAATTTAATAAAAAAAATTACAAAGCGTTAAGTGTCAGCGTAGGTACCGTGTGAATGATTTGTGAAGGGCTGCAATGCTCGTGCGGCGGCAGCCGGCGAGTGCGGTGGTGCACTGAGCGCCTGCGCGCTGAGCGGCTGCGCACTGAGCGGCTGCGCGCTGAGCGACTGAGCGGCAAGAGCCTGAGCGAAGCTCGGCGGTAGTTCATCGCGACCATCACCAGACACTACACCTCGTCTAATAGATATGCACAGTAAGAATAAAATATATACAGGTGTGGTCATATAATTAAGAACGATTTGAAATTCTAGAAGTTTTTATTTAAATAATGTCATATGCAGAGATGTATACCTTCTGAGAATCAACTTCATGTCATAAAATAGCCACATGAATACAGCAACGTGGCCTAGGAATAAATAAAAAATAGTTTGAACTATTTTCCTAAAATTTAATTTATTTTACGAGTACCAAAGCAACACATTCTAATAGTACTGAAGCTGGGCATATAATTAAGAACGATTTATTAAACACTTTACAACATTTACACTTAAATAAATCACAATAATATGTAAGGTGAAACATTTAAGAAAAAATTTCATACATTTTTAAATAAAATTGAAGGTAATAACATTTTAATTCCTGCTTTACACGGTCATTGATTCTATATTCGGAGTCATTGATTCTATTAATTTTTGACATGTGGCTAGAGAAATAGATTTCCATTCATCTAAAAAAACCTTTTAGGGCTTTCTTAAATTGCCGCACTGTGTATTTGACCTTTAGATACTCCATTGGGTTTAGGTCTGGGCTCTTAAATGGCCAGTCTAAGACAGAAACTGATTACGCTGCAAGAAATTTCCTTACGTGCGTGCAGTGTGCTTTGATTTATTGTCGTGTTGAAATAACGAAAAAACCAATACAACGTCTTAAGTATAAGGTAACATTGTGTCTAAAAGTATATTTTTGAATTGCAATTGATCCATGTTACCTTCTTTCAACTTTACAATTCCAACACCGTGTTCAGAAAAGCACGCCCAAATTTTCACGTTTCCACCTTTAATGTAACATTATTGTACTTATGGTCGAATGCCGTATTCCGAGGACATCGTATATATCGTAGTATATCAGAACTTATTCTGTTAATTTTCGTTTCGGTAGAAAAAAATACATCCATCCATTGTCGCGCAATCCAGCTTTTCATACTTTCTCCCAAATGCAAGCTGGGCTCGGCTCGGCAGTCGCAAAGTTTCGACATGGGTACCTTCCTTGCTATCCTTTCGTGCTGAGATTTCTGAAGGGTAATTATCACCAAAATATTCTTCTTTCAGCTAGTTTGACCCTTAAAAAGGCTTTTGTTTTGCCATACGAAAGATGTTTCGGTCATCTCGATGAGTTGTATTTGACTGTCAGATATACCTGGATTATTCGAAGAAGCTTGATACGTTGCAAAACGCTTTCGAAAACCATCGTTTTTGATCATTGCAAATGGTCGGCTATTTTTTTATAAGACCATTCTTTCCGGCGAAGTTTAATTATTACTTCCCTTGTAGATTTATCACAACTTTTATTATTCCCATTATATTTCAAAAGAAAGTAATCACTTTAAGCTTTTACAGCACTAAATTACACATACAGTATCTTATAACTGCAAATCGATTGAGTGTTCTTCTTAAATTTGAATAAACGTATAAATTATAAACCGTTCTTAATCACGTGACCAGCCCGTAAATAGTAATACGATTAGAAATTTTGAAAGAATAGAAAAAATTTGATCACGAGGCAGGATTCGAACCTG
>NC_052114.1:10628746-10634304 GCF_012273895.1 Zerene cesonia | reverse complement strand
TAGAAGTGAAACTTCAGTAAATCGACAAAAGAATGAGATGAATATATATAAAATATAAAATAGTATGCATATTTCTGTTTCATTCTTTGCTGGCTTCATTCTACACATTTTTGTATTTGTGTCTCTTACCAGTCGTTTTTTCCGTTGCATCAGGTTTGAAATCACAACGATTCTAAAGAAGTTTCACTTCAACAATGAAAAATTTCGATATTGTGTCGTCATGGCGATTAATTTTAAAAATTATTGATCAAACGTAAGCACTGTACGAGTAAGTAACGGTCGGAGCGCGGTGGTCAGTGCTCAGTGGCGATGTCGGCGGAGGCGAGCGAGGCGGCGCCGGGCCCGAGCCCCGCGCGGCCGCTACATCCGCGCTCCTTCAAGCTGCGGTTTGCTTCACAGCGTGAACTCGGCCGCTCTCACGTTTCGGCCGTTAAGCCCCTTGCTTTACGTGAGTCAAAGTTCTAAAAGGCAATATCTCGCAAACTGTCTGGCCATTCCTCTATAACGAACGAAATAGACTTTGTACTATATTATCCTAAAAGTTTAAATAAGTAAAAGTTTTAAATTTCATTATAAATGTAACTAATCCTTATAAGTAACTTAAGAAAAGAAAAATCGGTCAAGCGTGAGCGGGACTCGCGACACAAACGGTCGCGTACAAATAGGCTAAGGAGCATCTAAAAAAAAATTAATTACTCATCCAATTTATAATCGTGCCCACCGTTGCGTAACCTCGAACTGTTTATCATTTGATGTTAAATACAACTAATTAGGAGAAACGAAAATATAATCGCTACCGCATACTTCGAATAATTATTGACAAATAAAAGAGCGACAGCATCTTTCAGCGGCTACGGTTACGGGCAAGTTCCAGCAGCGCGCGCAGGGCGAGGTGTGCGCGGCGCAGGAGGCGAGCGCGCTCGCTCGCGTCTCTGACATGTTCCGATTGGGGCCCAAGGACAAGCACTCCATGCCACATGTTACTTCACATGAGTTTGTCCTTATTGTCATTATTCCCGTTTACACTTACAATATAATAAAAATAAAAGAAGCACTGAACAAGATGAAGTTAAAGTAATTATTATTATCAGCCATAAATTGCTTTTTTTTTGAGTTTAGTTCACATAATAGTTTGTAAGTAGATGCTAGTTTAGTTGGGACTCACAGATTAGTTTTTTAGTTGTTTTAGATACCATACCATCACAATCTTACTGATAAATTGTCATACACACATTAATGTAATGCAATCTAAATGAAGGCCAGCATGGATTGGTATAGGGTTGACAATTAAATTTTTTGTGCAGGTATGGGTGGTGGTCTGAGCATGGTGGGCGCTGGCAAGAGTCTAAATGGCTTCACCATCACATCTGTGACTCTGCATGGCTCAAGGAGAGGCTTAGGGTACTGGCCGCAGATGCAAGCTATAAGCGATGCTGATCTATTGATAATATTTAACTATGTTTTATGGTCATTTTTTGTAAGAGGACAACTTTTTTATTTACCATGAATTATAAAATATTAAATTAATGCTTTGTTTAATAATATACTATGCATGTATTTTCTTCTGTGGATTGATTTAAAATAAAATTTAACTAATCAATGCTATTTTTTAAATTTAATTAGTACCAGATTCTCATACAACAACATGAGCATTCAAAGTGTCCCCTCTAATGAAATCACTTTGTTATTAGTTAAATTTTACAAAGAACCTTAATCTAAATTATTTCTAAATATTGTGTATAAGTTTAAGTTTTATCACACTCCATTCTATCTATAATAATATGATATAGTTATTATATAAAACTTTTTAATCCTGATATATACAGAAACAGATAAGCAATTATCACAAAATATTTTTTCTGAGTATAAAATTTTTGACCTACATTCTAATGGATTTTTATTTGTTTCATTAAAAATGAAACAGTGGAACTCCAACAAGAATACAGTGTTTTTAAGAACACAATGCAACATGTAAAATTCCACGATATTATGAGTACATAATACAGCTAGTAAGCTGCGCCCCGCAATTCCCATGTAAGTCCATAAGAATGGAATCACAGAAACATTGAAATAAAAAGTTGCCTATGTGTTATTCTTGTTGTCCAGCTATATATGTACCAAATTTCAATGCAATCAGTTCAAAAATGTATGTTAATGTTTGTTACTCTTTCATCCATCCTCATAAAACTTTCGCATTTATAATATTACTAATAAACACTTACCAGTTCTGGATCCTTCTCTTGAGGCGCCGAGATCGGCATCAACAGTTACCTCCTCCACTGTGCCCACCCCGATGCCATCGTCCTGCCCGTGGGACCATCCTACATATAGAAAGACATCATACAATATACATTCAATTTATACGACGATAAAACTATCTCTACAATCATATACAGGAATGTTCTGGTAACGTACTGATTCTATGAACATTTTTAAAGTTAATTCATTTTATGTAACATAATTGGTGAGAGTTACTAATAACAACAATATTAATTCAAGAAAGTTGTTGATTTAAACAATTGCCTTCAGATTTAGAAAAATTGTGTGGCTGGTAATGACCGACGTCGACAATTTTTTAGCTGCATAATTTTGAATAACGACAGCTTACCTGCTAATAACAGGACGCCCACTGCTAGCAAAAGAAAGTACTTCATTTTGGGACCTTGCAATCTAAATATTAATTATTACTTTTCATGTAAAAATAAAAGCCGGCGACCCAGTCACCACAAACGAAGAACGCACGACGAAAACTTCAATAAATGACGCTGGTTATAACGTTTTGTATGCTATATTTCCAGGTTCTTTATCCATTGAACTCGTATGTTATTGGCTAGTACTTGGATAAGATCTTGTTATTTACCAATTGTCCTTAAACACGACGAGAATTGTAACGAATAGGATAGAATGAAATACAAATGTCTCAACCTGATTGGTTAACCATAAAAATCAGAAACGTCAAAAGGTCGCAGCTGTATATTAACAACTCTGTTGTCACAGCGGCTTGGCAAACGCTATTTGTTATCTGTATTTTTGCCACTTTGAACATTAAATTCAAATTACATTAAATTCCAATATTCATAAAAAATATGTATTTATATTTTAATTTAATCTCGTTACTTTCAAAAGTATGCTCTTTGAATATTATTCCTCTTTAAATGAGAGATGACATTATATATTCTAATTATATCATCTACATATACTGTTTATTTATCTTATCATACAAATTGAAATAATAATAATATGTATATATTGTTTTTTCTTACATGTTTTTATTTTATTAATATTGTATCTTATTACATCTATGTATTTGCTATGATATATACTTATCTATATTAATTAAACTTATATCTATAGTATACACCACCTACCTTTACGCTTTCTATGTATTATTTCATTGTTTTGGTTACCTGGAAGAGATGGCTCTGTAGCCATAAGGTCGCCTATTGTGCAACTTCTATTTTTAGTTTGTGCTTTTGAAATTTTTCCCTATTGGTGTGTACAATAAAGTTTTATTCATTCATTCATTCATTCATTAATCTCGGATAAAAGTAGAGTATTTTAATCAATTCTTCTTTTTTCTTTTGTGGTCAGTTGAGTTTCGCGTATTAACGCATGTCCATATTCTTAAATGTCATTACCGATGAAAAATCTTAAACGACAAATATATGCTGTCAAGCGGCAGCCGATGACAGAAAAATAATGTAAATGATTTAGTGTATACAATAATTTTACCATTATATTTTCTAAATACTCTTTATATAGTATTATAGGTGCATTTATTGTATATAATATCATTAATGCACTATGGAAACGATATCGCTACCTAAAACAACTTCAAAACGGAAAATTGAATATTGTAGAAGTAAATGGAAAGTTCATGATTTTGAAGTATGGAGCGGCGAGCTTATATGTAAAGTAGCAGTTCTGTGCATGGATGGATCACTTTTGGTGTGGGTTGGCGGTGACAAAGCAGCGTTATCCGAAATGGCTCTAGGAATGCCCCAGGAGCACGGTTCGTTAGCTACTACATTGCTGGGAGAAGAGAGCAGCGCCGCGGGGCTGGCTCGCCGCCTTGCCACTAAACTGCAGTGCCCAGTGTACGTGTGTTGTGGACAAACATTTGATCGCTTTACAGCACCACTTGTTGAAAAAGGCATAGCTATAGAATTTAAAGAACACCCTGAATGTTTTAGGTGAAGATCATCATTCATGAAATGCAAAAAAATTATTGATCAATAACTGATTTATATTAATAAAGTTTTCTGGTGCTTGAAGGTTTCTCAAAGTTAGTATTTTCAATGCTTGATACTATGTTTTTAAACAAATAAAATATTGTACTTAAAATTTTGTGTTTTATGGTTGGACACAAATTTTTATTTATCTCAAAGCTTTAAGGAATAACCAACTAGACGCTAAACTGAATGAAATGAAAAATGTATTGTTAATGTGTTTGTAGCTGTTGTTAGTAATTGCATTTCTTTTTAGTCACTGGATGCAAGGTATCAGCACAAATTTTTTTAGTCACGTGGTTACTGATTTATTATTAATCAACTATATTGTCAGAATTCCACAGACCAGCATTTCAGTCACAGATGTCAACATCTGAATATGTATTAGTGTAATGTAGTAATAAGCAGCTGATAAGCCTTCTGTGTCCTCCCTAATAGATAATTTTTTTTTTGATTTGGATGCGAACGAATTGCTCAGTCTCAGCATAGTCCCAGGATAAGAGCAATTTTGTTAACATATTTTTAATTATGCTAGTATTTTTAGAGAGGTCCAAGTGTTTCTTGGTCTTATTATATAAAAGTGGCCACATATAATTTGGAGCTCGCTTTGCAAAATAAGTTTTTAATCTGGGAAGTTGTAGATTATTTCGTCTGCTATTGGAGTCTATATGAATAGATGCAAAGAATTTATTTACCTTAAGGACTGAATGCAAAATGTAAAGGCGTCTAACACTTAGGACTTTACAATCAGAATAGAGCAATGAAGTAGGATAAAGAAATGGTTTCTTTAACATAACTTTTAGTACGGATCGCTGAGCTCTTTCGAGTCTTATTAAGACAGAGGACGGAGCGGAACCCCAGATCGAGATGCAGTAAGTGATTATAGGTTGGCATAATACTTTGTACACCCTCACCAGAATATCGAAGCTCACTTTATTTCGTAAGTTCTTCAGAATGTGTATTAGTTTCCGAGTCCGTTCAGCAGTTGCGTAGATGTGAGATCTGTAGGAAATTCGTTCATCAATGACAACGCCCAAATATTTGATATCATGAGTTCTATTGATAGAGGGACAGGAACAACATTCATTGTCTTGATAAGAACTTCTTATTGCACAATTATGTATGAAGAGAGGGGTATTGTATTTGGGCGCTGACCTTACAGTTTTATGAAACTTTAAAAATTTACTTTTTTGAGCATTTAAGGTGAGAAGGTTATTATTTAGCCAACTAGCTACTTGACCTAGGCCACGTTCTGCGGCCGTCATACAATTCTCCCATGTAGAACCATGGACGATCATGACTGTATCATCGGCATAGCATATCATGTCA
>NC_052114.1:10627126-10628646 GCF_012273895.1 Zerene cesonia | reverse complement strand
GCCAAGGATAATAAAGCTATCAGCTGGGTTCTGCAGATAAATATTCATCAAATTCTCCGAGAAATTCATCAGTTGGTTGGTTTATTGGGTTAACTCTCCTTTCTCATACGGTTACATTCATAAATTACGTCACACATTCTAGGATTTTGTGACCCCTTTCCCTTGTCGATGACGATGTGACGTCACACACCCTAAATTTTATGCGTGTGTTTATTAAAACACAAAAGAAAAGACTAAAACAAGTGACGTCACTCGTCTTTCGTCTAACGTATGGACATGCGGCGCAGGTACGAGCTGGAGTTCCCGCCAGCGGAGGCGGCGCCGGCGGCGGCGCGCGAGCCGGAGCCCGAGTCGGACGACAGCGAGCCGCTGTCGCCGCCCGCCTCGCCCACGCAGCTGCACCTCGACCGCGCGCGGTGAGCATTGCGATTTGCACCCTGTTACGTTGCAGTAATGTTCAAAGTCTTTTAATCAAATACTCTTACCCTATTACCTGGCGGTAATAAGTTAATTTGGCAGTTCAAAGTGTTTAGTTCAAAATCTTTTAATTAGACATCTCTGCCTACGTGCACGTCCACACGCGTGGATAGAGTTTCTCTTAAGATTTTTAAGCGTGCTTGTGAATCCAATTGTCTATTTTACATCAACGTGTAAAATTAACAATTGGATTTATTTTATTTGGAAAATAGTTCTTTTACATTATTTTCTAATTTTATAAAAATTTAAGAAAAAGTCTAAAAAATATTTCAGCATGTATCCACCCAAGCCGCAAACCGTGGTGCAGCGCCGTCACACAATCAGCTGCGGCAGTCCTGTCTCCAAACGACCGCACTTGAGTATAGAACAGGTAAAAATGTAGACAGAATATATATTTTGCTTTTATTATATAGTAGTGATAATACACTTAGAACTCAATCAATCAGACTAGTTATTGTCTTTAGGCATTTGCCTAATCGAAAGGAAAATAAAATCGAATGCACTAAGAAGAACGGGGTTTGCACACGTTTGTAACTATCGCCATAGATCGAAGGTATAATGTGTACGTTTAGTTTAATTTAAAATTTAAAACTTTTTTTTAGTTCTGGCAAGAGTTACAACAGCAGAGGTGGGAACATGGTACTCACGATCCCGACGATTCGACTCTATATAGACGTGATAAGGTATAGATATATATTTTTTATACTTTTTAGTCTATTCCTATGTCATTGGCAGAATCATATCCTCTTAGTATTTGCCATATACTGCATTAATTTTGAAAAATATTTAAAGAAAAGATAAAAATCGATCATGAAAGGATGCTAATTTCGAACCCGCAGCTTTTGCCGTAACGCGACAATTTCTTCAATGTTTAACTATTTTTTTTTTTTATAAAGCAATTCAATGCTATAAATATAAAACTCCTAAATTAATCAATATTAATAATTAGTCCAGCTTCCCAAAAAAAATATGTTTCTAAATAAGAATACAACATTAACCACTTCCAGGCGGTATCCTGTAGCACGGGGCTGCAGCTGTCCCCC
>NC_052114.1:10626354-10627038 GCF_012273895.1 Zerene cesonia | reverse complement strand
CGCCGCGCGTGGCAAGCTCGACAAGAGCCACTCCACCCCCGCGTACGACCTCGACACCTCGCCCCTGGCGCCCCTCGCCGACAACCCCATCCCCGAGTCGCCCACCACGCCCACCGTGCGCCACGACGCGCCTCACAGAGATGCTGCGGACAAACAAGATGCACGGGATAATGAGAAAACTGACGAAGAAAACAACAAACACTGGGAAACGGATGCCGATGAGAAGGGAAATGAAAATAGCCCAAATGATGAAGGTGAAGGCAGGGAACTAGAGGGAATTGATGACGTACCTAAAGATATATCTAGAGATGTATCTCAGGGTGATGATATAAAGCATATTGATGATGATGCTAAGTCGCTGGATGATACGCCGATACCGGTGTTGGAGACGTTGAATACTGTGCTGACGGACAGGTTTCGGGAAGAACGAGAAGAGATAATTAAGTGAGTATCGTTAGTTTTTTTATTCAAAAAAGTATTGTCACATATCTGAGGAAATAAATGTACCACTACAACTATACACAATGGTTTGAATAGTTGAAAGTTAAATCGAAGAGATTGATTAATTTTCATTATAATATTGTATTAAACATTTTACATCATATCTTCTTGTGTTTGATTTTACGCGATTATTATACATTTAGAAATTAAAAACTTTTTAACGGATTTTACCATGCTCGCTGT
>NC_052114.1:10624982-10626254 GCF_012273895.1 Zerene cesonia | reverse complement strand
TAATATGCAGGCGCACATTTATGGGGTACGTTTGTCTCTCAGGAGCAAACCTTTCGGCGGGTCCGCTGAGTTGAGTTGGCCGGACAGCGGACGGAGGCATGTCCAATGCCGCCGTCGAGGAGCTTGGCTTAACCGCCCGGCCCCAGAGAAATGGACACCTCTAAGATAAAAAAAAAAAAAAAACCACCCAATCTCAAGTATCAGTTCCCAGCGAGGGAATGGCCGTTGGGTGAACGGGCTTTAGCGCTCCCACCTACTGGTACCTGCCGCCCCCAGCAGTATAAAGGCTTACCTGGGTACTTAAGCCTCTGTCCGGGGTTGACCTCTATTTGCTTTGTACTCGTGGGACTATTACTGAGAAAAAGTACCTCTGGTACTGGTGGAGAGAATGGGCGTGCTGTCGGATTCTGACAGCGCGTCGAGCGTAATGAGTGTGGCAGGCGCGGTGAGCGAATCGAAGCGCTTACGCCGGAGGGAGGGCGAAGACTCGGGGCCGGGTTCGGACCTGAGTGACGCCGCGGTGCCGGCCCAGAAGGTCGGTGTCCAAAAGAGAGGAGAGGTGACAACTAATAAAATAAACAAACAATACTGGCAAATATTATTGGCCTATCCAGGCGTGTGGCTGCGGCTGCAATGAAGGCCGCAGCAGCCGCCGAAAAAATACAGGAGAACGATCGGCAGATTGCGGCTCTGACGAAAAGAGTGACGGAAGGGATGCAACGCCGCAACCGCACCTACAACTGCAGTTGCAATGATGCAGGCGGATTTGACTTGCCTGGTCCGTCATAAGATGTCGAGTTTCGACGCGCGCTTCTCGGTGCAGGAGGACACTACGTCCCTCCCTTGCTGTGGAACAACGCAACACACCAGTGCTGACATATGCGTACCAAGCCGCAGCGCCCGTTGTCGCTCAACCGGTACAAGCGGCTGCCGCCACAAACAGAAAGAAAACTGCGGGGCCTAAATGAAATAGGCAGGCGAAAAGAAAAGCGGGTAAACTGGCCAAAAAGGCAGGTGCTACGGCTGCTCCCCATGCACAAACTGATAGGCCAGTGGCGCGCGCATGCACAAACTGATAGGCCAGTGGCGCGCGCATCGGCTTCTAGACCTGAGACGGAGTAGACGGTTGCGGGCGCCGCCATAAAGTCGAAAAAGACGCGCCAGCAGGTCAAGAAGCAGGCCCAGAAAGATCAAGTGGCGGCCAAGCGCCAGACCAAGAAGCTAAGAAACCCCCCCACTCTACTGCAGTGGTTCTTACCCTGCAGCCAAAGG
>NC_052114.1:10614345-10623982 GCF_012273895.1 Zerene cesonia | reverse complement strand
GAACACCTCCCACTTGCGCGTCACGCGCCGCGACGCCATCGCCGCATCACCGCAGTCGCGCGCGTTCTTCTCCCACGTTCGAATACCCTTTTTTTAAATCTTCTTTAATGCTTAAAGAAAACGAAACATTTTCATATTTTAAATGGAATGAACAGACATACAAAACAAATTCTATTCGATGATTGACTATATTGTATATACTTAATATATGTCATTTATGTTATATTAACATTTATAACTTAAAATACAATGTATAATTTATTATTTATTTTTACTTCAATAACCACTCAAGGCTTATCATGCACAAACCTTCATACTATATATACGCGTAACTCTTGATTCACTCTGTCTCAAAATTCATAATATTTAGTTTTAAAGATTGAAGTATACATACATACAAACACGGAAAGTGACTTTAATGCAAATTAGTATGTAGTAATATATAAAATTGTTTCCACCCTCCACTAAACTATGAAAGACCTATGCAATGATACTCACCCATAAGGGTAAACCCCAACAAAAGTTTTTTTTTTATGTTGTCAGCAATGGAGCTGGCGGGTTGCTTGATGGTAAGCACTACCACCGGCGATGAACATTTGTAGAGGCGTAAGATCGTTTTCAGAACTTACGCTCTACAAATGGATTGCCAACTTCAAATTGGAAAGGGACTGAGAAAGGATTGACTCTCGTCAATAAAGAAAAGGAATGAGTAGGGTAAGGAAAAGGATACAGGCCTCCAGCTACCCCACTCACTCCCGAACAAAACACAGCAGTTTGCTATTTCACACTGATCTTCTGTGGGGATGTGGTACTTCCCTGGCCCAATTTATGCCGTGCAAGTATCATTGCATACGTACTTAAAGTTTAGTGGAGGATGGAAACACAACTTTTCATTAAGCCCTAGACCCCTACTCTGAACAACTGATATTCCAATAAACTGTTGTTTAATAAAGAGTACAGATAATTTTGATGGAAATATGGAAGACATTCTTAATATTTTGTAAAAGTTGAATTTGTAGTAGAGTTTTCTTCTGAATTATATACAAAAAAATCTATCTAGTGTTCAAGTATTATCAACAAATCATCAGGACAAAAAATAACTTTTTAAAGAGGAAAGAGACTGCTGCAACAAGAAGCGGTTAAACAAATCCCACAAACATTCAATTGTTCGAAAAGCCTCTAATTCAAAACTTCTAAGCCTATTATTCAAAACCTCAGAAAGGAAGTCACTATTACCCAAGTAGACAATAACTTCAAAATTTACAGATTATAAAAATCAGTAGTTTAATAAATTGTAAATTGTTATCAAACTAACAATATGAAATTAAAGCTTTAAAGCTAGCTAGTATTTGCAACAACTTCAATGACAACTTTTATTCTTACTTGCTGACTTCGTGGAGGTGCTCCTTAACTGATAACACTTGCTTCATAAAATCTAATGAACGATATCAGAGATAATGTCTCATATCCTCAATTAAAGTGAAATTTTGTAAAGCTTTTCATATCCACTTATAATCAATATCACAAAATGTTCAAATTGGATTTTAGTTATATTTACAAATTATTTGATAAATATAAAAGAAACTTTCTTAGTTTTAAAACAAAGTATTTCATATAAAACTTTCTCTAATACATACTACTCAGTTTGACAATTACATCTGTGAAACTTCACAAATTACTAGTGACATGACATCATATTACCTTTATGGGCGAGTGTAGAAATCAATCATTAACTAACTAAAATATAATAATATTATTAACTATTCCTTATTTCTTAAACAATAATTTTTGAATAAACATTTTGTAATCATGAAACTTTACAATCGTAATTAAATCAAGAAGAAAATCATTTAAAAAGATTCAAGCGTAATGTGATTCATAGATTGAGAGTTTTTCTTGCTTGGTATCGTTTTCAAAAATTGTTAAATAGAAGTTATTGATTTATCTTCTACGAAATATTATTGTTTTTTTTTTTAATTAAAATTTATTACAATTGCTCCGTTAGTTATAACTTCATCCCATTATCTTGCGTTCTTCCACTCCCGCTATCCATGGTCCTCCATAAACAACTTATATATTAAGGTAGGTAGACTAAGGGTATCAGCTGGTAACAGCAAGGTCAACTATCACCCATTTATTACTTACTCTGTGATGTCAACTGCATGACGTTGACGTGTCGCTGTCTATGTCATTTGACAGCTGATGCTTGATATGGCTGATGTTATGTGTTGCGTGTCGTTTTATTTTTAAATATACTGACTTTTATGAATGAAAAACATATATAAACTGAAACATGGCTTTTTAAATATATAAATCAATTAATGTATAAATTGTGGAGTGGTGGCATATTATTATGCAACTCATGTCATCTTGCAAAGATTTAGTTTATATTGGAAGATTATTGTTTAGCAGCAATGAAACGTTATAGACGTAGTAGCAAAGAAAATATATACTAGAGTGTGCAAAATGAGACCCAGGCGGGAGACACTGATCGTTGGAGCGCTGTGTGTGGCGTGGTATACCCTGAGTTCAGCGAGCAATGTGGTGGGCAAACTGGTGTTAACGGAGTTCCCGTTCCCTGTAACGGTGACGCTGGTGCAGCTGCTATCGACGGTGGTGTACAGCGCGCCCGCTTTCGCGGTCGCTGGCGTGCGGCGCGCGCCTTCCTTCCCATTACGTTTCTACTGGCGAGTCCTAGTGCCCTTGGCCTTCGCCAAATTCCTTACCACCATGTTTTCACAAGTCTCTATATGGAAAGTGCCTATCTCGTACGCTCATACAGGTAAGGAAGTAGTGTTAAGAGTTTCTTTATTTCATTTTTAACACACTCTGAAATCTAAATTTTTATGCAATTTCGGATTCTATAAATAGGAAGAAATCAGTGTAACAACCTTGTTTTTCTAGTTGAGAGTTTTTCTGTTCAATTATAATTATGTAATATAATTCAGTCGCCAATAAGAATGTTTCTTCTAAGAGAAGTAAGATCTTTAACAAACCCTCTTTTGGAATGCTGTAAAAGCAAAAAAGTTGCAAAATCGCCCCATTTAGGGATAATTGTCAAAAACAAGAAAAGTGATAAGGGCTAAAGCCACTAGAAGGAATAACAACTGTTATTGCAGTCAAAAAAGACATTTTAATTTTTTTTAAGTTTTAAAACTCAGGCAGCCTTTTGAAATTCGATGCACCAATAGATATGTCAAATATTACAACAGTCTGTTGCATGTGTGCCAAAAAAGTTAAACAAGGTAAATTAAATTATTGTTTCCTTTTTTTTTGTCATAAAAAGTTATAAATTTATGATGAATAAAAACAATAAATAACTTTTGTCTAATAGCAATTTTATTGAACTGGTGACTAAGTTTCTTAAGAATCCTAAGATACCAAATTACTTGAACTTCCAAAAAGCTACATTCTATATGCACACAATTATATATAATATTTATACAATATTTATTGAATTAATTGAATTAATGTGGTCATTCAAAAAAATTATCAAATTCAAAATATTATGGTCTAAGTGAGGGAAGCGACAAGAGGACCATTTGGTTAATTTTTTTTCCCATCCCATCGCATCCCACATGGGAAACCCACAAGCACTCTAAGCGTGTATGTCGGTGCAGTGAAAGCGACGACGCCGCTGTGGACGGCGGGGCTGGCGTACGCGCTGTTCGGCGAGCGCGCGCCGCGCAACGTGCAGGCGGCGCTGCTGCTGCTGGCGGCCGGCGTGGCGCTTGCCTCGGCCACCGAGCTGCACTTCGACGCGCTGGGGCTGGGCGCCGCGCTCGCCGCCGCCGCGCTGCTCAGCCTGCAGCACCTCTACTCCAAGCGCGTCATGCGCGACACGGCCGTGCACCACCTGCGCCTTCTGCAGGTCAGAACTTTCATTTATGTTGCTTGTGAATAACACTGGGAAGGAACTGAGCGAAACACTGTTTACTGTTGTGAATTCTTCAGTTCCTAAAACTTTTCAGATTAAACTTCAAATGTTTGTCATCATACTCTATAATATTGGTCCTTAAACCTAATCTAATACACAATATTACAAATCCGTAATCTTAAATCCGTAAATCTTAAATCGAGGAGGGGATCCCTGCTTAGGTAACTACTGGGTGTAAACCCATCGTGTGGGGTTGACAAGCGGGCGTGGCGTGCTAGTCAATTGACTTCCTCTTTGTTGTTGCTGCCGTGACGTACTTGGTTGTCATGACTGGCTTTAGCTGAACCCAGACGACACGGCGCGGCTTGTCATGGCATAGCTTTATAATGGCTGGCTTTTGGGTGACCGTTACATAAGAGTAATCGAAGAATATGAACAAAATAGCTTAGCCACCCCAAGTATAAAACCCAGAGCTCTGTACATTCTGCTAATATTATTATGGAGCACCTGATGCAGAACCCTAACAGACCACCTTAACTATATTTATACGTGACGACCATTTTCTGCTAAGAGTTTAGATATGAAGATCTGAAACATCTTATATGGCAAGAGCCCAGCTTCACTAAAACGCGTGTAGAAATGAGGTCTTAACAAAAGTTTTTTGTTGTTATTGCGAGTGAAAGAAAATCAATATACGTGTCCATTAAAATTTATAAACTTAGTAATTAACCCATCAACCACTAACACTAACACTTCATAAATTACAACTTTCACCGTGTCGTATCGCGTTATATAGTCAGCCGTTATTTTTTCCTTCCTTTTTTTAACACGCTTTATGTATTTTGAATGTAACCGATTCCTTTAGATTCGGATTCGTACAACTTTTTACGGACAGATTAAATTCAAACTTTGTATACTTATCAAGAATCAGTGGCACTATAAACATTTTCTGAAGTTTCTTACTATTCTGATCATGATCGCGAATCAAATAATTTGCTTACGTATCCTATCCTATCCTAATATTATTAATGCGAAAGTTTGTAAGGATATGTGTGTGTGTGCTACTGAACCGACTGCAATGAAACTTGGTACGTAGATAGCTGGAATACACATATAGGCTACTTTTTATGCCAATATTCCTGCGGGATACGGACTAACGCGGGTGAAACCGCGGGACGCAGCTAGTACTCTATATATGAACAAGTGAGACAGCTAATTGAAACATTAAAGCATGCAAAGCATTTTTTAGGTTTTTCAACTACATTTTTGTTTATTGGGCTACCAAAATTTGATTGTATTTAATATACTAAGGTGATCCCAATGCAGATGCTGAGCGGCATCGCGCTGGTGCCGGTGGTGCCGGTGTGGGCGCTGAGCGAGGGCGCGGCGGTGTGGCGCGCGGGGGTCGCGGGGGGCGCGTGGGGCGCCGGGGGCGCGTGGGGCGCGGGGGGCGCGCGCACGGGCGCGCTGCTGGCGGCGGACGGCGCGCTGGCGTGGCTGCAGGCCGTGGCCGCGTTCAGCGTGCTGTCGCGCGTGACGCCGCTCGCGTACGCGGTGGCGTCGGCGGCCAAGCGCGCGGCCGTGGTGCTGGCGTCGCTGCTGCTGCTGCGCAACCCCGCGCCGCCGCTCAACCTGCTGGGCATGGCGCTGGCGCTGCTGGGCGTGCTGGCCTACAACCGCGCCAAGCTGCGCGCCGCCGCGCCGCCGCTGCTGCCCGTGTGACGAGCGCCGCTCCTTTTAGCTAATTTGTTTAATCGAGATCTGCGTAAAATGCTTGTCGTATTCGATTGAAAATAATTAAAAATCTCTGACTCCAGCGAAGCGGTTCGGACACTTTTCGTAGCTATTCACCATAACAATTGTTGCAAATCAAAAATCCTATGTATGTTGAGTTTTGTTTAAAAAAGAAATAGAAATACTGCCTCCTACTTAGAATAAAGAGAGGCTGATAGTTTATTGAATTCACTCTTACTGCATTGTCAGTTAATAAAGTAATGAGTAATTTTTTTTCACTATAACAGTATTAAAAAAAATTAATACGTTCCTATACAAACGATAGATTTACATATATTAGTTAAACTTCAATTCATAATGACTGATCGTTTAACGATGGCAGACTCGCAACTTACAATACACTTCGCGCCGCAGCTGACCGGCCGACTCCCAATGGACGGAGCCCTAAAAATATATGATTTAAACACCTAGTTACCCCACCACACTGTTTGTACAACTTGTTTGTTTTAAAAAGTACAACTTGAATTTGAATTTAAATTAGTTTCATTTCCTAATTTTATATCGTGATGTCGAAGGATTATTATTGTCTTCAATGAAATAAA
The DNA here is from genome assembly GCF_012273895.1 of Zerene cesonia. Classification (NCBI taxonomy): domain Eukaryota; kingdom Metazoa; phylum Arthropoda; class Insecta; order Lepidoptera; family Pieridae; genus Zerene; species Zerene cesonia. The sequence continues at coordinate 10,617,769 of NC_052114.1, read as the reverse complement.
TGTATAAATACGGGTCAATGAACCGTAACAGTATTTTATTGGACATCGTAATCGTTTCGAACAAATTTCTAGCCGGTTTTTTTGTGTCGTCCCGAGGTCGCATCTCACTGCGAATCTTTAAACATTAGAATAAATAAACCATAATATTATATATTTTTTTATTACAAACACACTTCTAAATGTGTGTGATACTTCTAAATGTCATTTAAATTAATGAATTATTTGATTAATAGTACAAACTGTGCATTTTTAGAAAGATCTATAATTAGATTTGATCTAATGGATCACACAACGATTTCGCGAATAGAAAAACGGAATTTCATAAATAATAATTAGTGATGTGTTATATATATATAGATAAGAATTAACGGGTTTTGTAAATTTTTGATAATGAAATATAATTTTGTTACATACTTATTTGTTTTATCTTAAATCCTTTTTTTAATTACCTACATTTCCTGTAATAGATTCCTCTATCATTAAAACTATCGTAAGTAAAGTTATAACAAAAATAACCGTTCAAAAAAGTCGGCAATCCATTTGTAGAGGCGTAAGCACCAGTATAATGGACCTTAAGCTTCTATAAATGTTCATGGGCGATGGTAGCGCTCGCATCATCAGGCGACGCACCAGCTCCATTGCCTACTGTGACCTAATAAAAAAAATTTATTGGACATTTCAATATTATGAATCAACTTTTAAATAATTTCTAAAAAATTAGAATAAAAGCCAATATACCATGAAGTATATTATATAATAATGTAATAGGTTGCCTTTAATAGTAATATGCCAAGACAGCTGGAATGGCTGGAAACGATTGCTGCCTGATTGTGTAAATCTATACGATAAAACATGCTACATAATATAACAATCCTTTTTATCATCAACGGTTTATTTTGTTTTTCTTCATTCCAATAACTTTGTTGTGTGCAGAAACCTGGTTTTGAGTTGATTATTATATTTATTCCAACTGATTATTTAAATTGTATAAACACAGTGTATTTAATTGAATTTGACCAGTAGTAGAAGAATTATTTAACTAATAGTCAGTTCCTTAATATTGTTAATAGAGGTCAGCTCATAGAGTACTACAACATGCTTGGGAATGATGTCTTAGTAAACATTGTTCAGTCTGATCTTCACTTTCAGATTCCACTTATATAATATAATTTTAACACATTTATTAAGGTAGTGAAATAAAACAAACTAATAATAAATTATAATAATTTATTTACACTTCACAAGTTTCTCAACTCATGCACACTAATACAAAAAAAAAAATGCAGTCTTCACAGAGATATTAAAATCGTAAATGGATTAACATCCTTCATCTCACATACACGGCGAAACTAAAACAAATAATATGTATAACTGTTACAAGTTCATTAATGGAGAATGTAGTTTTGGATAAAATATTGTAAAGTCAAAGGGGCTGTCTCGTAAGGTGTATCACCGTTCGAATCATTGAAACGTGCGTCACTATTTGTACATATAAAAGATTATTTAGAGCACAGATGCACTAGGCGGGTCCGGCTCACAGCTCGTCGTGCTCGTCCGGCTCGGCGTCCAGCTCGGCCTCGGCGGCCGGCTCGGGCTCGTCCTCGGGCTGCGCGTCGGGCGGCAGGCCCAGCGCGCGCTGCAGCATGCTGTCGATGGAGTCGGCGAACTCGACGGCCTGCCCCTCCTGCAGCAGGTAGCCCGAGCGCAGCGCGGCCGTGCGCAGCAGCGTGCGCGCCGAGTCCAGCGCCAGCGGGTCGTCGGGGTCGTCCTGCACGCGGCGCAGCAGCTCGCGCACGACGGGGTGGCGCGGGTTGATCTCGAGCAGCTTCTTCTGCGACAGGTGGTGCTTGCGCTGCGCGTCGTCCGCCTTCTGGTGCGCGTTGGAGAGCGCCAGGCGCTCCATGTTGCCGGTCCAGCCGAAGGCCGTGGCGGCAAGCGCGGCGGGCGAGCGCGCCAGGCGGCGCGACACGGCCGCGCGCGTGATGTGCGCGCCCAGCTTCTCGCCCAGCCACTTGGTGAGCGGCTCGAACTGCGCGCGCTCCGCCTCCAGCCGCTCCTTCTGCTGCGAGCCTGCGGGGCGACACGGAGCGGTTACATGACTGACGATGCGTGACTAACGATAACAACGCGCGAGAGAACTCACCCTCCTCCAAGTCGAAGATCTCCTTGGCGATGTTCTGGAACTTGTGTCCGTCGAACTCGGGCAGCGAGGAGAGGCAGTACTCGTCCACCGCCTCGGTGAGGTACAGCACCTCGTAGCCGCGCCTCACCAGCCGCTCCGCGAACGGGGATTTCTCCACCTGCACAGTTTCATGACTATATTACATTACATACTTAGTTGACAGAATATTTACAGTAGTGAAAATCTAAATAAGAAACTTTAACGGACGGGCTTAGTGAAATAGATCTAGATGATATGTATAACGTTCATCAGTGTCTGTGAGGACGTGTTAGCGCGTGTGGTTGCGTGTGGGTGCATGTGGTTGTGTGTGGGTGCGTGTGGGTGCGTGTGGATGCGTGTGGGTGCGTGTGGATGCGTGTGGGTGCGTGTGGTTGCGTGTGGGTGCGTGTGGGTGCGTGTGGTTGCGTGTGGGGGCGTGTGTATGCGCGGGCGCACCTCGGCGCGGCTGGCGCCGGCGATGTAGTAGATATGCTTCTGGGCGGGCAGCATGCGCGCCACGTAGTCAGCCAGGAAGGTCTGCTCGGCGCCGCGCGACGAGTGGAAGCGCAGCAGCTTGGCCAGCCGCGACCGGTTCGACGGGTCCTCGATCACTCCCAGCTTCACACTGTACAACATTAACTTTTTTAATTTTGTAAATTTTACAAATTTATTAGACTAGACCGACTACGTTTTTAGAAGAAAACCGTGCTTCGCTGGAACGAGCACGTTTTTTAAGGAGATGAGGTGAATAATCAGAGATAATTTTTATAAAAGAAATGCATTTCTGATTCACTTTGTTGATAAGTAAACTACGTCGGGCACTCACTTAGTGGAATACTCCTTCCAGAAGTGCTGGTACTCGTCGTCGGGGATCTTCTTGAGCATGTCGAGCGCCTTGCGCACGAGCTTCTTCTTGATGATCTTGACGAGCTTGTGCTGCTGCAGCGTCTCGCGCGACACGTTGAGCGGCAGGTCGTCCGAGTCGACGATGCCCTGGATGAAGGCGAGGTAGTTGGGCATGAGCTCGTTGAACTCGTCCGTGATGAAGACGCGGCGCACGTACAGCTTGATGTGGTCGGTCTTGGTGCCGTAGCGGTTGAACGAGTCGGCGGGCTGCGCGCGCGGCACGAACAGCAGCGCGCGGAACGTCACCTCGCCCTCCGCCACGAAGTGCGCCCTGCGACACGTCAGCGCTCAGAGCGAGCCGCGCGGCTGCGCGCGAGCCGTGTGGCTGCACGCGAGCCGTGTGGCTGCACGCGAGCG
>NC_052114.1:10611999-10613345 GCF_012273895.1 Zerene cesonia | reverse complement strand
CCCCCCCCACTCGTCACCCGCTCACCACCCGCTCACCGCGCGCCGCGTGTTGCAGATCAAGGGCTCGTTCTCGTCGCGGCGCGGCGTGGCCAACCCCAACCCGTACTCGCGCGGCAACGCGTGCGCCAACTGCTGGTACGTGCTGTGCGGCCCGCTCGCACCCAGCCTCATCGACCGGTCAGTTCGCTGCACACGCAGCACACGCTGCACACGCACGCCATCGCCGTTACCATTGTGTTTGCCCTGTAGTTACTTGTCATGTGTAGACACGGCCTTTCTAAAATATGTGTTACGGTTGCTCGTGATATGATAATTGTTTAGAGCTACAATACTATTAATAGTAAAGTTCTGCAATAAATCGAATTAATATTTATTTAAAAAATATGATATTGTGTTGTATAAATCAGTCTATACAATTAAATTTATAGAAAAGGCCTTACATGTTAGTGGATGGATTCGCTAACTGCTTACATATTATCTTTAAACAATGAACTTAACTTCGCTTTTGTAGGTATCCGTATAGTGCATTCTTAAATTTTGATACTAAATTGCAGTCTGTTGATAAAAATATTTATTAAAAATAACCACACACAAGTACAGTCCATCGTTCGTTCTATTTTTACACGCTTTTTATTAGCTTCACCTGTATGTTTGTTTGTTTGTATGTTTGTTTGTTTGTTTGTAACTGACTTCTTTGGGCGCGATTTTGACCCACTTTAAACGGCCAGATTTCGTTCAAACTTTGTAGATTTATTGAGGACCGATGACAATACACTAATTTGATAAAATTAATCCAGTTTTCAATTTGCAAAATATGATTTTTGTTAAAGCGTGTTTTATAGTTTTTTTAAACTATTATATTTTATTTGTTGTAGAATTCATTCCTCCACACGAAACTTCATACATATATTTTTTGACATTGACCGTCTTATATACAGTGCTGGTCATGTAATTAAGAACGCTGATATAATGGAGAAGATTTTTTTCAAACTCAGACGTAGAACTAATTGCATGTAATTTTTTATTTATCTCTGCATCATAAAACTTGTTCATAAAACCAATGAATTAATTAGTACATATGATTACCTAAAATAAATAGGCAAACTTAATTTTTAGTTTTATAGCATTGAAATGCTTTATACATGAGAAATTTTTAAAGAATAGAACAAAATTTCCTGTCTTGTGATCAAATTTTTTCTATTCTTTCAAAATTTCTCAAATAGGCAAACTTTTTTACACTACATCTTAACATCGTATTACTAAATTTATTTTTTTTTAGTTTTATAGCATTGAAATGCTTTATAAATTAGAAATTTTGAAAGAATAGAAAAAATTTGATCACGAGG
>NC_052114.1:10598946-10610999 GCF_012273895.1 Zerene cesonia | reverse complement strand
TTAACTTCATTTCGTTAGAAGCACTAATTTAAAAAACAACTATACAATAAATAATGACAAAAAAAGGTGTGTGTGAGACTCACACACGATAGAAGTGAAACTTCAGTAAATCGACAAAAGAATGAGATGAATATATATAAAATATAAAATAGTTTGCATATTTCTGTTTAATTCTTTGCTGGCTTCATTCTACACATTTTTGTATTTGTGTCTCTTACCAGTCGTTTTTTCCGTTGCATCAGGTTTGAAATCACAACGATTCTAAAGAAGTTTCACTTCAACAATGAAAAATTTCGATATTGTGTCGTCATGGCGATTAATTTTAAAAATTATTGATCAAACGTAAGCACTGTACGAGTAAGTAACGGTCGGAGCGCGGTGGTCAGTGCTCAGTGGCGATGTCGGCGGAGGCGAGCGAGGCGGCGCCGGGCCCGAGCCCCGCGCGGCCGCTACATCCGCGCTCCTTCAAGCTGCGGTTTGCTTCACAGCGTGAACTCGGCCGCTCTCACGTTTCGGCCGTTAAGCCCCTTGCTTTACGTGAGTCAAAGTTCTAAAAGGCAATATCTCACAAACTGTCTGGCCATTCCTCTATAACGAACGAAATAGACTTTGTACTATATTATCCTAAAAGTTTAAATAAGTAAAAGTTTTAAATTTCATTATAAATGTAACTATCCTTATAAGTAACTTAAGAAAAGAAAAATCGGTCAAGCGTGAGCGGGACTCGCGACACAAACGGTCGCGTACAAATAGGCTAAGGAGCATCTAAAAAAAAATTAATTACTCATCCAATTTATAATCGTGCCCACCGTTGCGTAACCTCGAACTGTTTATCATTTGATGTTAAATACAACTAATTAGGAGAAACGAAAATATAATCGCTACCGCATACTTCGAATAATTATTGACAAATAAAAGAGCGACAGCATCTTTCAGCGGCTACGGTTACGGGCAAGTTCCAGCAGCGCGCGCAGGGCGAGGTGTGCGCGGCGCAGGAGGCGAGCGCGCTCGCTCGCGTCTCTGACATGTTCCGATTGGGGCCCAAGGACAAGCACTCCATGCCACATGTTACTTCACATGAGTTTGTCCTTATTGTCATTATTCCCGTTTACACTTACAATATAATAAAAATAAAAGAAGCACTGAACAAGATGAAGTTAAAGTAATTATTATTATCAGCCATAAATTGCTTTTTTTTTTTGAGTTTAGTTCACATAATAGTTTGTAATTAGATGCTAGTTTAGTTGGGACTCACAGATTAGTTTTTTAGTTGTTTTAGATACCATACCATCACAATCTTACTGATAAATTGTCATACACACATTAATGTAATGCAATCTAAATGAAGGCCAGCATGGATTGGTATAGGGTTGACAATTAAATTTTTTGTGCAGGTATGGGTGGTGGTCTGAGCATGGTGGGCGCTGGCAAGAGTCTAAATGGCTTCACCATCACATCTGTGACTCTGCATGGCTCAAGGAGAGGCTTAGGGTACTGGCCGCAGATGCAAGCTATAAGCGATGCTGATCTATTGATAATATTTAACTATGTTTTATGGTAATTTTTTGTAAGAGGACAACTTTTTTATTTACCATGAATTATAAAATATTAAATTAATGCTTTGTTTAATAATATACTATGCATGTATTTTCTTCTGTGGATTGATTTAAAATAAAATTTAACTAATCAATGCTATTTTTTAAATTTAATTAGTACCAGATTCTCATACAACAACATGAGCATTCAAAGTGTCCCCTCTAATGAAATCACTTTGTTATTAGTTAAATTTTACAAAGAACCTCAATCTAAATTATTTCTAAATATTGTGTATAAGTTTAAGTTTTATCACACTCCATTCTATCTATAATAATATGATATCGTTATTATATAAAACTCTTTAATCCTGATATATACAGAAACAGATAAGCAATTATCACAAAATATTTTTTCTGAGTATAAAATTTTTGACCTACATTCTAATGGATTTTTATTTGTTTCATTAAAAATGAAACAGTGGAACTCCAACAAGAATACAGTGTTTTTAAGAATACAATGCAACATGTAAAATTCCACGATATTATGAGTACATAATACAGCTAGTAAGCTGCGCCCCGCAATTCCCATGTAAGTCCATAAGAATGGAATCACAGGAACATTGAAATAAAAAGTTGCCTATGTGTTATTCTTGTTGTCCAGCTATATATGTACCAAATTTCAATGCAATCAGTTCAAAAATGTATGTGTATGTTTGTTACTCTTTCATCCATCCTCATAAAACTTTCGCATTTATAATATTACTAATAAACACTTACCAGTTCTGGATCCTTCTCTTGAGGCGCCGAGATCGGCATCAACAGTTACCTCCTCCACTGTGCCCACCCCGATGCCATCGTCCTGCCCGTGGGACCATCCTACATATAGAAAGACATCATACAATATACATTCAATTTATACGACGATAAAACTATCTCTACAATCATATACAGGAATGTTCTGGTAACGTACTGATTCTATGAACATTTTTAAAGTTAATTCATTTTATGTAACATAATTGGTGAGAGTTACTAATAACAACAATATTAATTCAAGAAAGTTGTTGATTTAAACAATTGACTTCAGATTTAGAAAAATTGTGTAGCTGGTAATGACCGACGTCGACAATTTTTTAGCTGCATAATTTTGAATAACGACAGCTTACCTGCTAATAACAGGACGCCCACTGCTAGCAAAAGAAAGTACTTCATTTTGGGACCTTACAATCTAAATATTAATTATTACTTTTCATGTAAAAATAAAAGCCGGCGACCCAGTCACCACAAACGAAGAACGCACGACGAAAACTTCAATAAATGACGCTGGTTATAACGTTTTGTATGCTATATTTCCAGGTTCTTTATCCATTGAACTCGTATGTTATTGGCTAGTACTTGGATAAGATCTTGTTATATACCAATTGTCCTTAAACACGACGAGAATTGTAACGAATAGGATAGAATGAAATACAAATGTCTCAACCTGATTGGTTAACCATAAAAATCAGAAACGTCAAAAGGTCGCAGCTGTATATTAACAACTCTGTTGTCACAGCGGCTTGGCAAACGCTATTTGTTATCTGTATTTTTGCCACTTTGAACATTAAATTCAAATTACATTAAATTCCAATATTCATAAAAAATATGTATTTATATTTTAATTTAATCTCGGATAAAAGTAGAGTATTTTAATCAATTCTTCTTTTTTTTTTTGTGGTCAGTTGAGTTTCGCGTATTAACGCATGTCCATATTCTTAAATGTCATTACCGATGAAAAATCTTAAACGACAAATATATGCTGTCAAGCGGCAGCCGATGACAGAAAAATAATATAAATGATTTAGTGTATAAAATAATTTTACCATTATATTTTCTAAATACTCTTTATATAGTATTATAGGTGCATTTATTGTATATAATATCATTAATGCACTATGGAAACGATATCGCTACCTAAAACAACTTCAAAACGGAAAATTGAATATTGTAGAAGTAAATGGAAAGTTCATGATTTTGAAGTATGGAGCGGCGAGCTTATATGTAAAGTAGCAGTTCTGTGCATGGATGGATCACTTTTGGTGTGGGTTGGCGGTGACAAAGCAGCGTTATCCGAAATGGCTCTAGGAATGCCCCAGGAGCACGGTTCGTTAGCTACTACATTGCTGGGAGAAGAGAGCAGCGCCGCGGGGCTGGCTCGCCGCCTTGCCACTAAACTGCAGTGCCCAGTGTACGTGTGTTGTGGACAAACATTTGATCGCTTTACAGCACCACTTGTTGAAAAAGGCATAGCTATAGAATTTAAAGAACACCCTGAATGTTTTAGGTGAAGATCATCATTCATGAAATGCAAAAAAATTATTGATCAATAACTGATTTATATTAATAAAGTTTTCTGGTGCTTGAAGGTTTCTCAAAGTTAGTATTTTCAATGCTTGATACTATGTTTTTAAACAAATAAAATATTGTACTTAAAATTTTGTGTTTTATGGTTGGACACAAATTTTTATTTATCTCAAAGCTTTAAGGAATAACCAACTAGACGCTAAACTGAATGAAATGAAAAACGGGCATAATGTATTGTTAATGTGTTTGTAGCTGTTGTTAATAATTGCATTTCTTTTTAGTCACTGGATGCAAGGTATCAGCACAAATTTTTTTAATCAGGTGGTTACTGATTTATTATTAATCAACTATATTGTCAGAATTCCACAGACCAGCGTTTCAGTCACAGATGTCAACATCTGAATATGTATTAGTGTAATGTAGTAATAAGCAGCTGATAAGCCTTCTGTGTCCTCCCTAATAGATAATTTTTTTGTTAGTTACCAATGAAAAACAGCCCAGTGATGTGTTTCTACATTAGTACAGTACCAAGCAACCAGCCATTCATGGGGGAAGGTTGTAGGGATTTTAGAATATGAACTTAATTACGATATTTATTTTAAATAGGAATTTTGTACAAGACTAATATTCTATCTAGATCTATTTCTACAATAGCTCGACCACAAGCTGTCATAAAATCCACATATTTGTAGCGACAATTTTCTGAATCCAGCAAGCGAAACTTTCTCACTACAGAAGAACATATTATACAACTTTCCAACGTCATTCAATGGAGGTCGTACAAGCCCTAAAAAAGCGTAAGTAAAAGTACCCCTAAAAAAGTTACCTATATGTTATTCCAGTTGTCCAGCTGTCTACATACCAAATTTCATTGCAATCGGTTCACTAGTCTTTGCGTGAAAGAGCAACAAACACACACACATCCTTACAAACTTTCGCATTTACAATATTAGTAGGATAGGATGTTTTATGTAGTTAAATTTGGTTAACTTTATATAACTAACATTCTTTAAACTATGTTTCTCTTCCCAAGTTACTTAAATGACATAATTATTATAGTGTCAATCTAGATATAGTCAAACAACATTTAAATATGCGTCATTTGACTATTAATTTCCAATAGTGAACTTGTAAATTGATTTGATTTTTATAACATTTCATAGATGGCGCTGTTTCAAAATAATCTTTGTACTTCTAACATTAATTAAGCTATGTTTTTCTACCCAAGTTACTTAAATAGCTTAGTTTTTATAGTGTAAAGCTAGATAATAGCATGGCTTACTCAAAAACAACATTTAAACATGCATCCTAAGTCGTTAGATAACACGTTTTCTTAGAATGCGTAAGAAAAATAAAGGATCACAGCTCCTCCCCCGAAGGTGATAGCATAATAATATGTATATACTATCCTGACCCGACCTCTTAGTAATATTCATACAAAATTTGAAGTAAATCCATGTAGTACTTTCTGAGCTCTGAGATTAGCTCGGACATACGTACAGACAAACAGACAAAAAAAACCTACGCTAGTGGGTTCTATATCGATTACGATTTTATTATATGTATATATAGATAGATCACGGCCCAAGTATTCGTTTAAAAACTTTTCAATGTACAGTTTTGACTTTCTTGCGATTTTTTTATATGTATAGATTTTTGAGGGTAAATATTGGTAACTGTATGCTGTCCAATAGATCTTTGCTCATTTCTTACAAGGAAATTAATTTTTGTAGTGTTAACGAACTTAATTATTTCTAAATGTGTACAATAATTAGATAAAAGAAATAAAAAAAATTCGAAAGAAATCCTTACCTAGCTTCTATCATCCTAATTCCTTTTATATGTATAGTTCCATACTTTTAACTTGACACTGGCAAAAAGTCTCCGCTCAATGCTGAATGCTCATTGTCATAATGATTGAGAAAAAAAAAGAAAACATTGACAATGCTGACTGCTGTCAACAATTGATCAACACTTGATCAACGTAAAAAATTTATCGATCATTTCATAATTCTGTCGACTTGCTAAATTGTTTGTATACAAAATACTCATTTTTCACTTACAACTTCCTCTAACTCGATTTAATTACAGTGGATTAAATGTAGTGTTATTTTAAAAAATTTAATTCATGTATCGCTAATCGGCATTGAAATCAATGGAGCTTTGTCGAAAACAAGGAGGAATTTTCATGTGGAAGTTAATTAAAGCATTTAGTGGTAGTAATGGGTAGAACTGGTCGCTGGAGAAAACAAAAACGAGAATATAACTTCCATACATGCAATGAACACAGGGAGGTGATATTATTAAACTCATGGCTGGCACAATATGGCATCCGGCGAAGTAAAAAGCTAAGTTTAGCGGTGTTCAAAGACAGCGATCGTGGAGTGCTAACCAAGAAGAAAATTAAGGCAGGAGAAGAAATCATTAATCTACCTCTGAACCTCACTATTAATGTTATAACTTTGTTAATTGATGCAGATTTTAATAGTATATTTTTAGATAATGATAAGCAGTGTTTAGTGGAATATAAGCAATGTGTAACATTTCAGTCCTTATTAGCATTTTATTTGCTGTTCTTAAAGTCGCAAGATAGCGATTCAAAGTGGCACACCTACTTAAGAAGTTTACCACAATATTATACAGTGCCATATTTTTTGAATGAAGATGTACAGAATTATTTGAACCCAGAAATTTTAGCAGTAATCGAAAAGCAAAAAAGTGTAGTAGATGAATCGTTTGATGTATTTGTGAACATATTGGTCAATATCAAAAGTGATAAAAACAATATTCAAAAATTTTCTAAATATTTTACAAAATCTCATTTTGAATGGGCATATTTTACAGTTAACACTAGATGTGTCTATATGGATCTATCAAATTTGATTAATTTAACGAATAAGGATAGTACAATTTTAGCTATTATAAATGATAATACCAGGATCTCACTGTGCCCGTTTTTAGATATGATAAACCACAGTGCCAATTGTAGCAATGAAACCAAACTATTAGTCAATAAGGAAATAGAAAACATACCTTTAGTCAATTTAACAGAGGATATATTTTCTGAGGTACGCTTTTCTATCTATACTAAGAATGACTTCAAAGCATATTCCCAAGTGTTTATATGTTACGGAGATAGCTATAATTTGAAACTTATTACCGAGTATGGTTTTTATTTACCTTTGAATGATTTGGATTATGTTGAATTTGAATTTGAAAAAATTAAATTGTTCTGCAGTTCTAGAAATATAAAGTTTTCACAGGAACAATGTAATTTTATATACAATCATGGTCTCAATAAGGATTTGTACATTGATGGAAGAGGTTTGAGTTTTAACTTTTATGGTTTACTCTTAGTTGTTAAATATTTCTATAATGAAGATGTTAATGTGAGTAGGTTGTTGTATTCTGCTGCTATCTGTTCTTATGATAGGGTTTTAATTGATTTCATAAAACCATTTGTGAAAAATAAAATAGTTGATACAAAGTATGCTTTAGATAAGTTACAGGATTTTGATCAGTGTAATATACTCAATAATTGTATACAACTTATGTGTCAATATGTTAGAATTTTAGAGAAGTTTATTAAAAGTTAGATATCTCAATAAAATACTCATTTTTATTTATTGTTCTTTAGTATGAATTCTGTAAAAAAACAGAAATTGAAAGTGTATTTTATTAAAATAATTGGCCTTCCTTACTTTGTTTCGGTTTGTTTCGAAAAGATTGATTCAGTTTTCACTGGTAGATATGTTTGAGAAACCGTTTAAACTGCTCATAGCTGGCAGCAAATTTTGATCCAAATCCTAATGATCGTGTTAAGCAGGTAAAAAAAAAATCTGTTCACAAAAAAGGTCAACAATGACATTGGGAAATTGACTTCGATCATAAAATGGAACCATCGATTCCGTTTAATTTACCATTCTTATAAACAGAAAACAGGGTTAAAAACAAAAAAAAAAGGTATGATAACCAAACAGTTTTCGAGCAAAAACAAATTGTTGAATTGAGAAACTACTTTGTATTTGGAAACGTTATTTAAAAATTGAATTTATGACAAAAATCGTTTCCGTATATCCACAGATTAAGAACTAGTTGGGTATATCAGTTCTAAATAAGTTATGGTATGGTATGTACTATGTTGAAGATTCAAATTTAAATTCACAGACTAAGGACTAGTATAAATTGTGCAATTTTTTTTAAGATTATTAATGGGTACCTTCTTGGGAAACGATTGCACTTCACACTTCACACACATGATTAGAAACTCTGAAATGCACGATATTTTTAAACGACTTCGATAAAAAAGGAGATTCTTAGTCCCGTCTGTATATCTACAATACCTTGATTATCTAATCAGGTAACATGAGTTTAATGCCAAATTGCCAATAAAAACGAAATCTAAATGTCATTTGTCAGCCTGCAACCATGGCGGCTGCATTGCTGTCAAATCGGAGGTTTGATAAAATTTTGAAAAATCACACAAAGTTTATCAAAGCTTTTTCAAGCAATGCATTGGTGATATTAAATAAGCCACAATTAAACATAGTTTGTAAACAATGTGCCGCCTCAAGTTACTTTAGGGTACGTTTAAAACGGTAACCACTGTTTTAATCTTCAGCAAATATATTGACTATTTATAGGAAAATCTAGCAGTGATTTTTTTTTCGGTTCTAGTACTATTCCTCATCTTCTCCGAGTAATTCAGGTGGTCAAGATACAGCCAAAAATGTGCTGGCAGCGGTTTTGGCTAACAAGCCTAAAACTGGGAAAATTCCAGTTGGTAAGAAAACATTTAACTTTATCTGTATTTAACTTATTTTTCAAGATTCCTGGTTTAATTAGACTTTAAAGTCACACTCTAACCCTGCCATTGCGCAATCCAACTTGACCTTGTAAATATTTATAATGTGTTAAAATAGGCATATATTTGAATAACAATTACCATTAGGTATTGAAAAGAACTGCAACAAAATTCATATTAAATATTTTCATTTACCTGCATTGAAATATTGAAACTAGTAACATAAATTATGAACTTTAATAGCGAATTATGTATATTGAGATTAAAACAACAACCTGTTCTATGAAAAAAGTGAAGTCCCGTGTGCCCTAGTGGGGTATGGGGTAGATGAGGAACATCTGTTTCACTGATCGATTTTCTTTACGGACAAGTAGGTGATCAGCCTTCTGTGTCCTGCCAGACTGAGATTTTTTTTTGTGCGTTCCCACCGGGAATTGAACCCAGGACCCCTCGGTTCTACGCTCACGCGTTAAACACTGTACCAAGGAGACGGTCAATGTTCTATGAATATTTTTAAAATTCATTGTTCAATGTTTTTGTGTGAGCCACTGAATAATTGAAGAGCATTTTATTCTTGTGTCCATATAAAGTTGTCAGTAGAACTAGATCATCACTTTCATTAGTGTATCACTTCCTTTCGCTTGATATATTTATTGATTCTTTATAGAATTTTAGAAGTATAATCTGTAGTTTTAATATTTTAATAATTTAAATACTTAAGATATGAAAAATATGCCTTAAAAGATTGGATATTTGTGTACACTGCTAAATCTATTGATGATACAAAAAATAATGTTCTCCACAATCAAAGTACATACTATTGTGAAGAAATTAGTTCACGAGGGAATGTGTCTAACTATTATAGTTAAGCCACAATAACCGTTTTTAGTTAAAATTCATTAGTTAAAAAAGGAGTGTAATTTTAAGTTGATGATATTAATCTATATTAAAATAAATGACTATATTCAAGGTTAACAATTTTATTTCATTTACCTCTTCAAATTATTAAAACGGGTCAGTTAGTTTTCCAAGTTATGATCAGAAATATAAAAAATAATTATGCTCGAGTGCAGATCTCCGCATTGACAATGAATTCGATTTTAATTGATAGAGTGATTCAAGAGGAAGGTTTATACATTTAAAACTACTCTATATCTATTTAACTACTCCAAATGAACATGTGCGAAGCCACGGGCAAAAGTGTATTTGTAGCTAACATCAAAAAAAGGAGATGTGATGTAACTAACCTCATAACTTTTTACTGGATGAGCCGATTTTTATGATTTCTATTTTGCAATTTGAATGCTGGTGCCTGCTATGTGGTCCAGTTTATATTCTTGTTCAAAATAATTATTATGTATATTGTACTGGTAAACAATTGATAATGTATAAAATTTAATGTAATATATTAGTAATCATTTATATAATTTGCTTGAATATTTTTTCTTTCATTTCTAATATCATATCATGTGTTTTGTTATTAATGCCTGGTTGAGCAGATCTCCTCCTGCACTCTCCCATGTTAGTTTGCCTGCTTTTCCCTCCTTCAATGTTGATTGAATCCACTTCCTCAATGAGTCCTGATATGGTATCCCATCCCTAGGTATCCAAAAGAGAGACTGCTTTCATCCAGGTGCTTCTGTTTTGGCTCGTGAAGATATCAACCTCGGCGATGCCAAGCCGGTCACAGGGATGGACATGGTGCGGGGGATGATGGAGTATGTGTGGCCTAAGGTAAACACATTCATTAGGATTTATTTATGGCACATGTCCTGTTGATAGCAATGGTATAGTGAAATGGATATGTAAAATAAAATATACAATGTTTTTCCTTTTCATTATTTACCGTAATATGTCTCTTTGTAGGAAATTCAAAGCTATGTTGGTTGGTGCTATCACTGGCACACTCGGTGTGAGGCCTGGGTCACTTCTTAATGGATAATACAGTGGCTTTGTTTAATGTAATTGAATTAAATCTTGAGGCACTTTAGTCTATATTATGTCACTCATTGTTGTGGTTCATTATAAAGATCCACATTAGAAAATTTGTCCTTTGGTGTGCTCTGTATGATACATTCAAGAATGCATTGCTATAATAAGATTTACCTTTAAATGATTCCATCATGTGTTTTGTTAGTTTGTGCACTTGGTAGACAGTGGCGTGCTTACTGTGAAATTATAGCTGGTGATTTGGAGCTAGAGGAATTATCTCCTCTTTAAGTAAATTATTCAAGATATATTGCAACGCTTAAGACTTATAGGCCTATATTTTTGTGATATTTAAGAGACATTTCTTTTGTATTTTATAGATTATTAAAATGGTTAGTAGTGATTTCTGTTGCATATTTTGGTATGCCGTGATATGAATATGTCTTCGCTATCAGGGCGTTCAGATTTATAGGTTGTAGTGGTGGAGTTTGAAAATAATAATACCAGTTCTTTTATTTCGTGTATCGATTGAAGATTAACAAATGCTTGGCATTGTAAAGACCACCTTCGAGTGACTGAAAGAAGTCACTGAATTCCCCATCTTTGATAATTAATCTTGGTTGACAATAGAGGGCCGATATTGAAAGGGAAAGAATCCAGTCTGTTATTACAATGTTTGTTACCTGGATGTACTAAGAGGAACGCCAATACCCCATATAGTTCGTTGTATGGAAGATCAGTACAGTACATGTTTTGTTTTGGCAGCCTAAAGTGGCTATTGGAAGTGAAATTGGTTTCCTAGATGAGTAAAACATCTGTGTGGCGTATTTCCGAGTTTTAAAAATAGTTAAGTCGAATATTTTGTCTTTTTCACATTAGTAATAATCGAACAGAGCTCCTATTGTGCAATAGTATAATGTGCGATGATCATCAAATCTCTTAACTGATTTAACTGAAAATACTGGAACTCATATTGTCATTAAAGTTACGGTATATGCGGTTACAGGACAACGCAATGATAAGGAACAGGGTGATGATATCGCTGACGCTGCTGTTCGGGGCTAAGATAATGAACGTGATGGTGCCCTTCCTGTTCAAGTACGCAGTGGACGAGGTCAATCTGCTCGGCGTGTCCACGGTTCCCGAGGCCATCTCCACGAGCGTCATCAGCCTGTTGATCGGCTGTGAGTTGTTGTCGGGAGGGATGTACGCGTCCCTGCCGTACCGTTACATGCGTTGTGTCATGATGTAAAGAGGTGGAGTGTAAGCAATGCGACGTTGGGCAGACGGGCTGGCGCGCGCGACGGCGGCGGGCTTCAACGAGCTGCGCAACGCCGTGTTCGCGCGCGTGGCGCAGCACTCCATCCGCCGCCTCGCCTGCAACGTGTTCGCGCACCTGCACGCGCTCGACCTGTCCTTCCACCTCGCGCGCCAGACCGGCGCGC
>NC_052114.1:10580847-10597946 GCF_012273895.1 Zerene cesonia | reverse complement strand
TTTTTTTAATGTCACAGTCGGCAATGAAGCCGGTGGGACGCCTGATGGTAAGCGCTACCACCGCCCATGAACATTTGGAGAGGCGTGAGGTCCATTGCAGACCTTACTTCTCTACAAATGTATTGCCGACTATAAATTGGGAAAGGAGTAAGAAAGGATTGATAAAGGGAATGAAGGAAAGAACCGGGAATGAAGGAAAGAACTGGGAAGGGTAAGGAAAAGAGCCGGAGATCCACATGATCTCCGGCTCTCCCATTCACCGAACGAAACACAGTACAATGTTATTCCACGCCGGTCTTCTGTGGGGGTGTGGTACTTCCACGGTGCGAGCCGGCCCAATTCGTGTCGAAGCGACAAAAGGACACGGTACCTCCAGATCGCAACTCGAACGTGACCGCCATTACATATAATGGAGCGTATTGCACATAATGGAGCGCAGTAGCGTATGTCGCGGCCCGCAGACCATCGACCGCGGGTCGCGCGCCATCAACTTCGTGCTGTCGGCGATGGTGTTCAACGTGGTGCCGACGGCGTTCGAGCTGGCGCTGGTGGCGGGCATCCTGGGCGCGCGCGGCGGCGCGGCCTTCGCGGGCGTGGCGCTGGGCTGCGTGGGCGTGTACGCCGCCTTCACGCTCGCCGTCACGCAGTGGCGCACGCGCTTCCGCGTGCACATGAACCGCGCCGAGAACGAGGCCGGCAACAAGGCCGTCGACTCGCTCATCAACTACGAGACCGTCAAGGTGACCCCGCCCTCCTCTCGACCCTTTTTACGCATAGCGAGTGTATTCTGTTCACATTTATATTAAGCGAGCCGACCGAGAATAGCACCGCCGAGAAAGAAATCGAAAGTAAAATTTTGCTCACTTCAATTATTTTTTGATAATTTAAATGAATTTCACGCCCAATAAATTATTACACCTGAGTAGGATTTGAACCGACGACAGAAAGCAACCGATAAAAAGAAAAGTATCCTTATTCATAGCACATACGCAACTCGACAAAGTGAAAAGGCGTTTGAAACTTGCAGTACTTCAGCAACGAGAAGTACGAGCTGCAGAAGTACGACGAGAGCCTGCAGAAGTACGAGGCGGCGTCGCTGAAGACGGCCACGAGCCTGGCGCTGCTGAACTTCGGCCAGCACGCCATCTTCAGCGCCGGCCTCAGCGCCATCATGCTGCTCGCCGCCAACGAGATCGCGCACGGTCTGCCTCCGCCTTAGCTGTGCTTCGCAATCGTATCCGCTTGTGATATCGGAATAACGCGTTGTGTCGCGTCGTGTGTGCAGGGCGCATGACGGTGGGCGACCTGGTGATGGTGAACGGGCTGGTGTTCCAGCTGTCGGTGCCGCTGGGCTTCCTGGGCTCCGTGTACCGCGAGGTGCGGCAGGCGCTCGTCGACATGCAGACCATGTTCACGCTCATGACCGTGCAGTCGCGCGTCCGGGTACGTCCACAACCGTGCTCCTCACGTCACGCCCTGCTCTCAGTGCCCTTGAAACTGAGAAAATTACTTCTAGGACATAGCTTGGAACTATTTTTGTATAGTTATAAGCATTCCAAAGGAATACACGTGTGCCCGTACCAGGAGGTGGACAAGGCGCCGCCGCTGCGGGTGGAGGCGGGCGCCAGCATCGAGTTCCGCGACGTGAGCTTCAAGTACGTCAACGGGCAGCCCATCCTCAACAACCTCAGCCTCACCATCCCCGCCGGCCAGAAAATCGGCATCGTCGGCACCTCCGGTAGCGGGTATGGCTTTCTGCTTCTCTTAAAAAATTATCGATTTACAATTAATAAATTTTAAGGCACGTTAATATTAAGTATTATTAGTCTGTGATATACAGGCGATATTTTGAATTGAATTGTGATTTATAATGATATGTGATATGATAAATGTCGATTGACCCGTAACCCGTTTTCGGTCGGTTGCAGCAAGTCGACGCTGGTGCGGCTGCTGTACCGCTTCTTCGAGCCGCAGTCAGGGCAGATCCTGGTGGGCGGGCAGGACATCCGCTCCGTCGACCTCGCCTCGCTGCGCCGCGCCATCGCCATCGTGCCGCAGGTCCGCACACGCACACATGCATACACACATACCAGACATGAGATTGTCAGCCTTAAAAATATACTTATATAGAAGAAATATATTATTTATGACAATTATTTAAAAAAGAAATGGTGATTTGCAGGACTGCGTGCTGTTCCACGACACGATATTCCACAACTTGCACTACGGCGACCTCAGCAAGTCCGCGGAGGAGGTGTATCGGGCTAGCAAATTGGCCGAACTCCACGACTCGGTCATCACATGGCCTAAGGTAGATTTATTTAAGATCATCAATCTCTATGGCGTTGACATTTATTTTTCTTTAAACCATTAAATTATTTTACAATCAGTTTTACATAAATTACAAGCAATGTGGTTGAAAAAGTTTTAGATCGATATTCGACAGAGAAAAGCATTAACCAATAGAACGTGTAACGTAACGTAACGTAACGTAACGTAACGTGCGTCGCGCAGGGCTACGAGACGCAGGTGGGCGAGCGCGGGCTGAAGCTGTCGGGCGGCGAGAAGCAGCGCGTGGCCATCGCGCGCGCCATCCTCAAGGACGCGCCCTTCATCGTGTTCGACGAGGCCACCTCCAGCCTCGACAGCCTCACCGAGCACGTGAGTCGCGCCCACGCTCTCCAACCAAACCTAGACCACTGAGCCACCACTGCTCTCACGTTCTCACCACACATTCTACATTCCATTGTTGAAAACTAACTATAGTAAAACACTCTCGTGACACGAGCTTGCGATTGCTATAATAAAATATGAAGTAAATAACATCTTACAAAAAGAAACCGCGTGACATGCTGGTATAATTGAAGTAACTTTTTGTATGTTTACACACCCCGTAGTACTGATTATATTACAATAACTACATTAAGTTTAAATATGAAACTTAAGACCTTTCGTGATTTATATTATGTATTATTGTAAGTAAACGACTGTGTTTCTGAAATAAATAAAGTAAACGGTAGCAGTAGGCTAATGCAGGCTACATACCCACATCCCCTAACCTAACCGAGTGCCCGCGCGGGTGCGCGTGCGCGTGCGCAGGCGATCCTGCAGGCGCTGCGCGCGGCCACGGCGGGGCGCACGTCCATCTGCATCGCGCACCGGCTGGCCACGGTGGCGGACGCCGACCTCATCCTCGTGCTGCGGCGCGGCGCCGTGGCCGAGCGCGGCTCGCACCGCGCGCTGCTCGCCGACCCCGCCTCGCTCTACGCGCGGCTCTGGCGCCAGCAGAACCGCGACCCGGCGCCCGCGCCCGCGCCCTAGCGCCCCGGCGCCCCGGCAGACCCTGCGGCAGGCCGGGCTCAGTAGAGATGTAGAAACTTTTCATTATATTTATCTTTAAAAAATCAGATTGTCGCTTTTAAATTGATGGATGATGGAAACCGAACGTTCGGTGTAATGTGAAACACCAAGAAGTGGAATGACTTCCAGAATTTATGAGACAATTTGAAATAAACATATATGAGAGTAACTGAAAAAGTCTCACGCATGGTGCTAGTGCGTTTGTTCTTTTTCTGTACGGTAATCTCATTCAAATCTCCAAATACATTTATTGTATTTCTGATAAGCAGCGGCTCCCCTTGCATGTAAATTGTGCTAGATTTTTTATGCTAGATAGCGAAGCGCGCTCACACTCATCAAGTTCGTACCAAAACAACATTTCAAAGTAAAACAGCATCTGAAAATCATTCCATTCTGATATTTCGTTTAGAACGCGTTACGTATTTAAAATGACATATTTGAAATATTTTGTTACATTTTTGCTCCACAGAGAGTGTTTACCGAAAATCTGTATAAAGTGATATAATTGTATAGTCTTTGACAGATTCCTTACCGACAAATGTTAAGTTTATTGAAGATTTAAATATTTTTTATTTATATTTATTTTATATCGAAGCTGATTTCAAAACATGATGCAAACAGTTTCAAAATTGGAACATATTCCATGTCTATGGAAGATGCGTTCCCGGCTTTCAGAATATATAAAAAATATATATTACACTCATAGATTTATTTCCAAAATTAGTTAATACCCACATACAGCATTGTTTTAATCAAGTTATGGCTTTGAAAAAGACAGTTGTATAGTAATCTATTATGTGGAATTCAAATATGGTATCTTTAAATAATTACAGATTTAGTTATTGTATTTGTTAACATCATTTGTTTTTATTTAGTGAATAAAATTTTAGAAAAAAAAAATATTCAATTTGTTTAAATGTACATAATATTATAGGATGTAAAGGATTTTTGCATTGGATATCGATTACAGCTACTAGTTTTTTGGAGAAGCAATAAAATAAAAATAATAGTGTTTATAATAGAATGGAAGTTCAGTTTATTTCAATAGCCTTTTGACAAAGCAATGAAAAAATGAAATGTATATAAAAGTATCCTGTACAGTCTGGTGTTAAGTAAGTATATTATTTTGTTACCAATCTTGTGTTTTTATTTCATGTCCTAAACCTATTTCCAACTGCATCTGTGTTCATAGCACCATACCTGTGCGACCCATAAGCTACAAATTTTATCTGACCTTTACAAATTGTATAGAAAAAATAAAAAATAATATATTATAATAGTTTAAAAAAACTAAAAAACACGCTTTTATCATATTTTACAAATTGAAAAATAGAATAATTTTATCAAATTAGTGTATTGTCATCGGTCCTCAATAAATCTACAAAGTTTGAACGAAATCTGGCCGTTTAAAGTGGGTCAAAATCGCGCTCAAAGAAGTCGGTTACAACCAAACATACAGGTGAAGCTAATAAAAAGCGTGTAAAAATAAAAGAGATCACGTTATGTGCACATCGAACATTTGAAAGGGTTCCTTTCATCGACCCTTAACAACTCAAAACTGCATTGTCTGCATATTGCAAATCGAATATCGCCCCGTGCAGTGGCTACGTGCCATTAATTAATGGAGCATATTTAATTTATATAAATTTGTACGACAAGAGTAGCAGTACGTAGTGCCGTTTAGAAATAGTGGTCTATAAAGGTGTGACAGAATTTTAAAGGGTAAATTTGGTCTTTTGAACTCTTACAGCATTGGTTTCAAACAATTTCAATACGTCTTGTCACCCTTGGTGTTATCATCAATTTGTTTTTAGTAATTATATACGTAAGATTCTTGAAGATCTAGTTGTTCTGTCTTGTTATATTACTAAGTAAATCTTACTAAAATAAGAACCTGTAGATTCTCTTAAAATGAATAAATAAAGATGGTTGGTGTTGATGTCATTTTCACGCTTGTGAGTTGTGAGATAATCTTTTTGCGGCAAAAGCTGCCAGTAAAAAGTCGTCAAGTACGCGTCAAGTACAAAACTCTGTAAACAGCTGTCAGCAGTTATTTTTTGATGTGTTATCGGTAACCATAACAACGCAAGCACAACATCAATCTTTTGCAAACTTACCGATAGGATTTTTCTGATAACGTGGAAAATGAGAAACTGATAAGATATACGGTATGTCAGTGTTAAGTTTAGTGCCAGAAGAGAAACGGAATCAGAGGTTAGCTATTGTTATTGGAATAAAATTCACCCGTAGAGGCAATCGACACACTGCATAAGAAGTTGTATTCATTGCTTAAAATTAGTTTTACAATTTGTTGAATTTGAAAGAATTAATATGTTCCAACAATTACTGATAATGTACCCAATAGCCCATTCAACAGAATTTGACGTAATTTGTCATACCTTGATTTTTCATTATTTTAAATCACATATAAGCTAAACACAACACATAAGCTGCTTTGAGTGTGTGTGTGTGCGCGTGTGTGTGTTTATAAATTAGGTAAATAGGTATTAAATTGGAAGATCGAAATGTATTTTTAAATTATATCATGATAGTTTTATAAATTAACATCAACTAAAGCAACAATATATGCTAACTTCATATAACCCATATTTCACAATGGTCTATAGTTGTCACCTGTATTGAGAGCGTGCGCTGACAATCTATAAGCTTTTTCAAAATAACGAAGGTCAGGGGATCATGGGCTCCCCCAGAATATTAATAGCAGAACCTTGTATGTAATGTAGCAATTTTGTCTACGCTTGACCATTCTAAGTAGCGCGGTCGGTTGAAGGGACTCGGTGGAGAGCGTGTACAGCAGCAGCTCGCGGCTGACACTGCTGGCAAAGCGCAAGCGCGCGGGCGCGGGACTGGGGGGCGCAGCAGCCGTCGGCGGCGGCGACATGGCGGCGCGCGACCGCTTCGTGGCGCAGCGCGTGCTCTCCGCCAAGACGCACCGCGTCAAGCAGCTGCAGAACCAGCTGGCCGACGCGCACTACCACCTGCAGGTGCGTTGTAATGAGTCTGCCGTAGAGTTTCAAATGTATAGAATCATACCCATTACAAATATAAAATTGGTAATATCTAAAATTATACGATAATAATTCGAAATGTTACAGGAGCTAAGCAACGAAAATAAAATTCTGCGTGCCCTTCAAAAGAAACAGGAAATAGCATTGCAAAGGTGAATCTAAGTTTTGTGTTTGGAGACTTCAACTCACTCACCATCGTTTTACTTCCGTTATGTGGTAACGTTCGGTTTGTAGATACGAGAACTCGAATGCGGAGCTGCCGCAAGTGCTGAACGCGCACAACGAGGAGCTGCGCGTGCAGCACGCCAAGTACAAGCAGCTGAAGGCGCAGTTCCGCGACGCGAGCGCGCGCCTCAAGGAGCGCGACCTGCAGCTGCAGCAGCTCCGGGACGAGCACCAGCACTTACTGGAACTCAGCAAGGACAAGTACGTGAGGCTTTTTAACTTAAGCCTTAGTTAAACTATTATATTTTGTAAGAAATTTTTGAACTTTATACAAATGCTGTTGTACACAAAACAACAATAAAATTGTAATCATTTAATTTGTAGAAATCTTCTCGAACGTGAGAAACTCCAAAGCCAAGTGGCGGACCTGACGGCGAAGGTCCAACAACAAAACGAAACCATCAGCATGTTGCAGCGCCGCATCGCACTCGAAGCGAAGAATTTTAAGCACCAGCTTCAGAATGAGATCAATAAGCATAAAGACACAAGACACGATCTTGATCTTGCCATAAGCAACGCTGATAAGCTTTCAACAATAATTGAGGTATATTGATTATGTATGGTCTGAGCGTATTTTGCTTGCAATAATAATTTTTAAGGTAAATTAATACAATAATTTTTAATCAATTAATTTAAATGAAAAGCAATAAATTATCAGATGAAAGAAAAAATGATCAGTACAGTTGCAAGTCGTGGCGGTGGCAGTAAGTCCCCAACTAAAATGACGGCAATTCCTCAGTTTGCTAGACCTGTGTACAAGCCTGCAAAAGAAGGGAGCAATAGATCTGTCGATGAAAAGACTGTAAGTATTTTACGTTAGAATGTTTTGTAGTGCTTTCTGGTTATCTTTTACTCCATGTCATCCTATCCTAATCCTAATTTGTTTATTATTTACATATTTTTATTATGGGATATTTATAAGCAAATACAATAATATACTTGCTACATCTTATCTTACTTAACATTAGATTTTATAAAAAGAATAAACGCCAACCTTATAGCTACACATTAATAGAATAGTTCGAATACGGTTGTCGGTTGTCAACAGATGGAGCAGAACATCCTGGCAAAGCTGTGCGAGGGCTCGCGCACGGTGAGCAGCGCGCTATCGCAGGACGAGGACGCGGGCTCGTCGCCCGAGCCGCTCTCGCGCCGCGTGTCGGCCCGCTCCACGCCCTCGCGCGCCGCCGCCCGCCCCAAGGGTCCCAGCGACATCCTGGAGCTGGCCAAGACCGTGCAGGACGGCATGGCCGATCTCGCCATCATCGATGACGTAGACCTGGCGAACGCCCCCCCGGAAGATGTGCAAAAGAAAATGGATCTAATGAAAACGGAACTGATGAATCAAATTAAAAAGAATGAACAGCCGCCGTCGCGTAAACCGAGTGCTTTGAGGAGAAGGTCGACCGAGGAGTCAATCGAGGAGTGCGTCGCGGGGGAAATCGAGCGTCCCAAATCTAGGGGCAGGAGGAATTCGACGGTTTCATTTTATGATACGACGAATGCGGAGACGATTTCAAGTATCATAAACGATGGCCCCGGGGACGAAATCGACAAGTTTAAAGTGAGACGTGAGAGTAGCGTCGTGGAAAGGAAATTATCTGGAAAATCTGTCGATAAATATTGTAAAGACATCTTTCAGGACATAGAAAAGAGTTCGAAGGTCATCGACGTCCACATGAAGCAGTTGAGTCAAGCGAGGTTCGCCAGCGACAAGCTCGTGGAGCAGCTGCAGGCGGTCGATAGGATGAATGAACTGGTCAACGCTCGAGGCGATATACCGGACGAGGCTCTGTCGGAATTAAATAATAATTTTCAATTATTAACTGATCACGTGTTTACAGAATCTGTACCGATTACTAGGAAACGTTCAGTTTCCGGGCGACGCAACTCCAGAGTTGAAAGCAGAAGTAATTTACTGGGCGACGCGAGTATGAGTAATCAAGATCTTCTCGACGATTTATTGGGAAAAAAATGATATCTATTTCCGAGGCCTGCTGAATTCTCAGGTCCCCGAAGACGATCTCCGTTACTTAAATAGAATATGAACTCCTGATTTTATATTATAATATAATTATATATCGTGATTAAATTTAGACAATATTAATTAAGTCATTTTTAGATAAATTTATACGGTACAATATACAAATATCGATTGGAGATTCATTATTTATTCAAAATATTATATAATTTATTTTTTACATAGGCTGATAAAGATATGTTAAAAATAGAAAATATAAAAGTTCATGTCTTGCTTTAATACTTTATAATCTACATTAAATATTAAAATTGTGCCATTTGAGTGAACTTACTAGTAGTAGGTACGTGTTACCTGATATTTTTCAAAGTTGCTAGCTTGTTTTGCTGAACTATATATCAGTATCTTTATTGTCGATTTGAGCTTTATAATTGAATGGGTTTCAACAATCAGATAACCGTTTACACCAAATAGCAATAGCTTTAAATAACACCTGAATTTATTTTTGATTACTATTTCTGTACCGCGAGGAGTGGCTTCCTCGGACATACGGTACGGAAAGTGTATTTTGAATCTATTCATGAAATTTATATTGATCGTGATTCGTGTGCTTACTGCGTGGTATTTTGTATCTTTTATGTATCTTGAAGTTATTTATATTTGTTGTTATAAATGTTTTACTAATTACGAATGAATGAGATTAAAATTATTTTCTGATGAAAATGGTCTTTGCTTCATTTCTTCACAGATTAGTGTTTTAATGCTACATCCTTACTGATATTATGAATGTGAAGATAACTCTATCTGCCTGTCTTTTCTTCACGCCCAAAGTACTAAACCGACTTTGATGAAATTAAGTCACTATAATTTTATCACTTGCGTAAGTGCTGATCAATAAAAATATCCAAACGGAATTTTAAACAACATATGCACCTAATTGAATTTAAGTCTTGTATATACGTCAAGAACACATCCTACAAAATCAGATGCAGCTTAATTTTCTTTGAAATTTTATTCATTAGCATTCAACAATCTATATAATAAATTTAAATATACTTATAGATTTCCATAGATGAAAAGCCATATATTTTATTTACGTTACCGAAAATAACTAAAAATTTGGCTCGTTCCGCCTGAGCAATTATACTAAAATTAACTTTGATTAAACGGCGTTTTGTTTTCGTCTATTTTTATAATTAGCATGATTTTAGAAATTAAAAACTTTTCAACGGATTTTAAACGCGATTTATTCATTATATTATTAACCCGACGTTTCGAACACTTTGCAGCGAGCGTGGTCACGGGGAGACTGGGTCGCGTTTAAAATCCGTTGAAAAGTTTTTAATTTCTAAATGTATAATACTCGCGTGAAACCAAACACAAGAAAATACTAGCATGATTTTTCTCTATTAAATTTAGCACAAGGTAAATGTATAAATCTTATTACAATATTCTTTAATACGACGGTTAACCGAACACTTGCTGTACAGTTTTTATTTTATAAATCTTTTTTCTATAAATACAAAGTTAAAGTAATACAGCTCTTTGTGTAAAAATAAAAAAAGAATCTAAGGAGAAGTACTGTGTATTTCGTGGTATTTGGTTTTCATTTGCTAGCGCCTCCTACACTATATTTTGATTGCGAACCAAAGCCTGAGTTGTACTTATTTCCCCTTTCTTGTTGTTCTTTAGGTTGAAGAACAATTTGTGGAGGGATATTGAACTGGTCCGCTTGAGCTATTCTCAAATAGGGACAAGTGGTTGAAAGATTATGATTCCCATCTGACTTCGTTTTCTCCAAATCATTGGCACACACTTTATGCTATCTATTTTATTGTTAACAGTTAACACATGTGCAAATTGCAATCGACATTTACTTCGTATTGAGGATAAAACACAGTACATCTAACTGTAATATGTATAAATTTTAAATTTTGGAGTATTATATCTACCTACATGCAGTATCATATATATCCTATACATTCACAACGTGTCTAATGAAATTGAATAAAATTTGCGATTTTCTGTACTTATACCAAATTTCAACATTCCATATTTATAATATATACCTTTTTTTCAAACAAATATAGACAATGAAGATAAAGTGGATGGTAACATGTTTGACGTGAATGGCCCTGGCCCCTACTCTCATGAGTAGTTCGCGGAAAGAAATTCGGTTCATTTTACTGAAAATAAAAATTATGTTTAGCGGTTCTGGGAACGATTTGTTACCTGTAAGTATCTATGCGATCATTTCTCCGTGCAATAGATAATATAAGATTCGATAGTAAATAGTGAGTCACTTGGGTATTTACAACATTACATATATCGAGATATTCAAGCATTTATCTAAACAAATAGGTACTGTCTCTATCTGAGTATCGCGTCAGAATGAGACCGTTTCATTAATTAAGTCGTTGTTAAAACACGTTCACGGACGCAAACATATCGTTTATTTATTTGGCCTCCTTATAATACGTATCTTATTATGCAATAATTATTTTAATTAAAAAAACTAAACAATCGCATCTAGACCAAATTTAAATGGGACTACACTGGAGTCAGGTTTCAAGTCAAAAAAGAAGCATCAAAATCGATTCGCCCCGTCCAAAGCTCTAAGGTAATAAACCCTAAAAATGTCAAATTGATAAAGTCGTTCTTTTTGAAGTCCGTTGAGAATACTGAATTCCATTCTAAATCAAAACAATTTATTATAGAATATAAATGAGATTTTCCTAGCAGTTAGCGAGGGGCAAAGCTTCATTCGAAGCTTCATTTAAATTCTTCTCACACTTGTCGTTCCGCTGACTGAGCCTGCCTCCTTTTGCTAAAATTATTTCTTTGATTTCTTTCGATTCGCTGCACGGCACCATATTTAGAAAGTTTGGGGAAAATGCTACGTAAAATACTACTTACAATAAGTATCGAAATGAAAAATAATTAATCTATACTAATATTATAAAGCTGAAGAGTTTGTTTGTATGTTTGAAGCACTAATCTCAGGAACTACTGGTCCGATTTGAAAAAAAATCTTTCAGTTTTAGATAGCCCAATTATTGAGTAAGGCTATATATGTACCACGGGCGAAGCCGGGGCAGACCGCTAGTATTGAATAAAATTCAGTAAGATTATGCATAATATTTTAATGAACAATTAATTTATGAGTCAGAAAATGTTAAGATTAGAACATTATTTAGATTAAAATTAAAACAATGGCTACAAAACGATTGCTGTTTGCCTACAAAGAGTGATTGTGACACTGATTTATTTATTTTGTATTTATCATCATATTTATTTCTTTTTGACCTTTTTTATATTTTTATTATTTAAAATTATACCATAAATAAATAGACTTGAAGTGCACAACATCCGACGCGAGATTTCATTTTTTCCCAATTAAGCAATTTGCCACAGACTTGTTTTATGTTAAATGTTGTTACAGCAAGGCGAATGAATAAGTCTCATTACACATTTAATCTGTTTAGATTTATGTGGAAACAGACTTCATTGAATCCCCCTGAGACATCACATTTTTATTATTCATTAGCTGCTTGGCGTCTCTTTAAATATGTTTTACATTTAAGGTTTCGTATTAAAATAGACATATGTCTATATTCAACGATCAGCCCGAACTAGGTTGTGTTTCTTGTTTAAAAATAAAACAATTATATCTGTTTTAATTGTTCGTGAGAATAAAAGATTGAAAATAATATACACAGATAACCAAGCATCGAGTCTATGTGATTAAATCTAAAATGAGCATGTTCGATTCAACCATTTTGATCTTCCAATTACAGATACTTTCTTCTCTTTCAATTTCTTTTTCTATCACGATCATGTACAGGATACTTATTTTTAAATCAATCCCTAACGGATTGAGATAGGGGATGAAAGATTATATCAATAGTTTTGTAATGTATGAGCTAGTCATAAATAAGTGTTATCTGTATAGACTCTTAAGAATCAAAGCTAATCAAAGAACGCGATTTGCTTGTGTACGTAATGAGAATCAAATGAATATTTCCGATAGTGGAGAGCGCTTTGCACCGCATTTAGCGGCGAATGTCTCTGGCCGCTCCATTACGGGTCGGAGACGTAAGCGCGATAACGTCGTAAACTTTCCGCTTCTAACTTCCCCAACTTCCATTACGAAGCAATTAAATTCATATTTAAGGAAATTCTGCTCCATTTGTTTTGCTTTCAATTGAAATTTCGAATCTTGTAAAATCAGGCTCGGTTTAATTACGAAGATTATCTTTGTTTATAGCCCGTTGAAATATATTTCTTCGAATTGTTTACAGTTTGCATTTACAAAGTATTATATTTTAATGATGATCTCGTATTTAATCGAGACATTAGGGCTGAAAGAATTTCAAATTAACCTTTTATTCATTGTTTGACTTGAATCGATGTGTTTTGCTATGCATAAGATTTTAGAAATATTTCAATGATCTGATTTTTTTAAGTTTATTTCACTCCAAATATAGAACAATTAAAACACTTATTATTAACACCAGAAGTGGTTTAATGCCGCTTGTGTGGGTCGTTCCGCCGCTCCCACGAGACACTGCAGACAGCACAGAATGTCGGTCATCGATGAGGCGCGGCGCGACAACCTTCCACAATAAGCTCTTTAATTACCGACTTTTCAATCAGCCTCTAGACCGTTTTAGAACCGAATATTAATAACAATCAATTTAATGAAATTATATTATATATATGTTAATATTCTTAATCATTGATTCAATTGAAAAAAAAAGAGTTAATGCATTTATAGTACGTCTTAAAAATAAAGAAATATGCTTATTTTATGAAAGTTTCGAATAATAATTATTATATTTAATAATCATCATTCGATTGTTTTATAATTAAACTAATATATAAGGAAGAATAACGAATCGCAGAAGAAACTTATGGTCTACGGCCTACGCCATTTACGATAACTTATTCTGTGGCAAATTGCTTGTCGTTGCGCCGTGCTCTACGCAATGATGTATTCGTAGAACTTTGTTCCTCAAAATTGCGCTTACAAAACATTTTACATACAACATGTAAGTATGGAATTAGTACCAATTTTTAAAATGATATTATGGATAGTGATTGTAAGTTTTTTTATTGATTATTATATTTTCTTACAGCTACATTTGGACAATGGTTCTGTCTGATCTATAAAAGAAACCATGTTATACAAGAGTGTCATTTTACGAGCATCTACTCGCCATATCTTTGTAGCCCTGACGTTTGTAGCGAGCAAGATTTAATTGGTACGAGTTAATTGGAGTCGCCATTGTCAAAAATTTTCTTGTAGAAATTCAATAAGTTTTATTGAAAACTTGTATTTCTCATAAAAAAAACTCACAATCGTATCACAGAATAATTATTTGATGTTTTTTGATGAATTGTCTCTAAGTTCGTAAAATAAATGTTATTTTTTATGACAAATTGTAGTATCAGTTTATTACGACTTACTAAAACACAAACACAAAAACAATATTCTAGTATGTTTAATGTAATTTTGATTAAGTTCCAATAATAAGCGAGTCTTGCATACTAAATCACAACGATATAAGAACAAAAGGCAAGAGCATAAGCGGACAAGTCTTCCATGGGTATACAAAGCATTGTGTGGGCGCAGAGCTGGCGCGTGTTTAGCGAGTCAATATGATTAGTTCCGTTTATTATGATGAGATGGGGTCAAACGATCAATGGCTATCGGTCACTTTACCTTACGATCTTGTACGTTTTATTCACAACATTAAATAGTTGTAAACATACAGCTAACACATAAATAGAAGATTCGACAATGAAATCACAAGAGCCACATTTATGTTATGAAAAATCTTTATTGCAGAAAAACTGTTTGCAATTTATGTATATTGAAATTTCTGTAGCGTTTAGTTCACACCCAGACAACCCGTGTCGCGGAGTCTGAGATAGGTTTTGAATAAAATAAATAATTGTTTTATATAAAGGGATAAAGCGGTTTTATTCGTAATACGCTTAACGTGGTGTTTGCAGTTCGAACATTAAAATTTTATCAAATTTATAATTATAATATGTACGAGTAAACGATATTTTTTAAAGTAATGTGGCAATCGAGCACGCTTCGGCACGAATTAGGCCAGCTCGCACCGGGGCAGTACCACACCCCCATAGAAAACTGCCGTGAAATAATAGCATGCCATTTTTTTTCGTACGGCGAGTAAGTGAGCCAGAGGCCTGTTTCCTTTTCCTTTCTAGTCCATTCCTTCTTTTCAGTCATCAATCATGCAAGCAAGTAGTGCATTCGCACAGGCTCTATACCTCTACGAATGTTCATGGGCGGTGGTGACCCTTACCATCAGGCGAACCAACAGCTCAGTTGCCCGTTGTGACATAGACAAATAAAAAATAAACACGAGGTTAAAAAAATAAGACTTAAATACAATAGACAGAAACAACATTTTCATTAAACGTATACTCTCATTGCAATACAACAAAATACTGAATATAACAAAAATGAGTTCTCTTTATCGCTTGCTTCTATACAAAGATAATTTGAAAGAGAAGTTAAATTCTAAAAATGCCTCAAAATACAAAGTAACCTTTAAAAGCTCCTTACATGGCCTGCCATCGAGCAAAGTTCCATCGGCCAGTGTGCGCTTTGGAGCTATCAGTAGAAGCTCAGCGGAGCGGGCGCGAGGGCGTGCCGACTGCGCTCCCGATACTCTTGCAAGTTTGCGATGTTACAGAGCGTAGCGAAGTTTTTCAATCGCGGTTTTCATATAGTGCTGTAAGCTCACGTTGAGAGTACTAAATTGACTTTAAAGTAGTATGTATATTGTTTATTTAGTTTAATGCAAAGTTTATAAGGGATTTTACTGACATTCATTTTTACTTTTCATTTGAAGTCGCGGCTACAATGCTTCTTTAAATTGACCGTAAATATTCCATTAAAAAAATACAACAGCAGTAAAGCAGCCTATTTTTTTAGAACAGAATAATTCACAGATTTATGATTACATTAGACGTTATTTTGTATATGTATGAAATGTTTTTAATGAACGTCAATATTTGATGTAAATTAACTTTTGAGTCATGTCCTTTAAATTAACCGCCCGGTTGAATCCAGTCAGTGAACTCGTTCAAGCTTGACATTTAATTTGCTGCGCGAAGCCAAACAGTTTAACAGTTTCGATACTATTAACTTAAGACTATTTCCAATATTGAATCTGATAATTTCAAATTTTCGTGTAAAGTTGTAAATGCCCGCGTCCATATTTAAACATTGTAATAAAAGATATAAAATATATATATTGTAGCGTATTAGATAATCTGTATAAAGTGTAAACAAATATGCCATGAATTGAAAAGTTTCTGAAACGTCTGTTTTAAATAAGGTTCAAAGTTCAACGAAACTTAATGCTATAATAGAAGAAATTAAAATGATGGTAATGAGATTATTTTTTATACACTTTACCAACAATATTTCAAAATAAATTGTCTATGATTATATATTTTTATGAATATCTTATTTTGAAAATATAGTTACAATAAAGAATTTACGATAAAATGGTGTGCTAATGAATTAATTACTATAATTAATGAATGAATTAATTATTTTTGTTTCTAATAATAACCAATGTCTTTTGATTACTTTGATAAAAATATAAGGTAGGAACGATTGGTATTTAAATTCGTAATAAAACGTTATTAAAAATAATTCGCAAAATAGCGCCGAGTTAACTCTTCCAATTTGATACCGTAAATTGCGAGAGATTCGTTTTGATTTGCTTCGAATTTTCTCGTCGATGGATTGGCTTGCAATATATGAAACCATCCTTTACATAAGCTACGAAATTTGTAAAACTCAGTACAAAACAAATATCAATAACATCTACAATGGAAAGGATACATAATAATATAATATATTAGAGCGGTTCGTGAAGCAACTAAAAGCTTTTAAAATGGAATTTAGCCTTTTTATTTCGTTTTTATGTTTGTTTTTATGATCGAAATGCTTCCGTACAAGGATTATAGATCCTAATGACATTTTTATGTGCAAAACATTACAGGGTTTTTAAAGCAGATTCTTAGAACTGTTTTTATTTTTCTATCAAATAGGATAAGTGTGTAGATAAAAACATAGTTAATCGTGGCGATGTATTATTAAATATTGAAACATTTTTATTCGAATGAGGTTTTTTAAAATAAATAATTAGCTTTTGACATAATATGCTTATTCGAAAGTTTCAATTTAAAATTTCCACATGGTATTGGTGCTCTCATGCCAAAATGTTGTGATCACAGTTTTGACTTGATAGATGAATTTTAAGCAAATGAAATTTAATTGAATTCCTCATAAATAATATAAAAGGTAATTAGGAATTACGCACAAATACAAGGGTGAAAAAAATTTTTAAAATCAGTTCAGGAGTTCCTGAGATCCCCTATTATTATATACTTAGTCTGGCCATAAATACTGTTACACTTAATTATAAAAAAATATTACATTTGAATTTCGAATC
>NC_052114.1:10547781-10579847 GCF_012273895.1 Zerene cesonia | reverse complement strand
ATAATATTAGTATAAATGAATATAAATTCTTTGGTTGTATCTCGTAAGATGCAGATGAAGGAAGAATGTTTTTATTTGTGTTATTTTCTTTGTTCTGAATTGTAATATGCATAAAAAGTTATTATATTAAGAACCAGCTTTGCCAGGATCTAGGTAAGGTTTATGTAAAATTTCCTAAATGAGTGTAATCTTGCACCGTAGCGGTTGATTAGCGCGTAGCGCGGGTGTGGGCGGGTGTGGCGTGACGTCACGAGATATTGTACACCAATCTGGTGTAAATCACTTGTCTATCTCGAGCGAGATGTCGTCTTATTGTGTCAAATATGTGTATTATAATATTATGAGACTCAGGGATGTAAAGCTTGTATATTAAAGAGAATTGGATAGGGTTAGGGTTTACATTTGCTTATTACTCCGTCTTGTTTCACGTCGACATATGCTGTCGTTTTTACACGCTTTTTATAAGACAGCTTTAGACTAACTTTCCACATACGGCTTGTGCAGTCAAAGGAGAAAATTTAATAGAAAAACATTTATTAAAAAAAATATACAAAACAGTAGATAAATACAGACAGTATAGTTACAGCTAAGGTATAACATAATGTGAAATCAAAATTTATTCAAATGTCTTGTCAATTCAATTCAAAAAAAAGATTACTGATTCGACATAATTGTTACAGCGGAGCCTGTAACGCTGTTAAACGGTCAGCTCCAAATTAAAACTAAGGACCGGACACTATGGGAATACTTATTCTATTTATTTGATGGGAAATTGTTATTGTTTAATACCATTTAAGAATTTGGAGTTGTTCTAGCTTTTTGGAGGGAAGAATTATAAATATTGAAGAACACCAGTAAATGTAAGATTTTATTGGTTATGCAATGTGTGTTGTCCGCAAACATCGTAATTAGTTAAAATAAAAATTGCTCGCAATAGCACTGTAGTTTCTTGTGTACAACAGGCGTCCATTTAAAAGTGGAAAAGGAATATTAGAAAAATTATAGTAGGTACTCGGAAACGGAGCCAAAGAGAAGAAAAATTACTTTTAATTATAAACTATCATTTAAAAAGGGCTTACTGAAATTTTCGGTTGAAAGAAATTGATACTTTAGAAAAAATAATTGGAAGTCTTAGGGATTAGAAAACATCTCGTATTTATGTCAGACTATCACACACGTGTTTGCAGACAGTGCTGTTTTTAAAGAAAAGTCAATCACGGAAAAGAAGGATAACGACATTCTTGCACTAATACTTTTAGTGGTCATTTTAAGTGTCATTTTTAATTGAAAAATGGAATAAAAACTTATTTATATACATTTTGTTACTCTACAAACTAAACGTAATTTGCAGGTTAGGTTAGCAATTTAACACTCGATATAATCATATAAAGTAGATGGAAAACGGCTCATGTTTTATGACAAATTGCTAGTCTTTAATTCGCGAGTCAAGCAGCTTGCAGCATTTAACATCAAAAATTGTTGAGGGAAAATATATGCGTATCCGAGAGACATGAACGCTCAAAGTATGCAGAGAAATTAAATTATATCATTTTATACTCAAATAAAAATCTCTTTGAACTGAGTCACATCAAAGTTGTACGGAAATGTAGTATATACAAATGTTAGCAATTGGGGACATGTGCGATTCTGAGCTCTCTACTCACGCGGCTAAGGCACATACGTTCCAATGAAATTTTATTTTCTTAGCATCTTTTATTAACACGACTTTACGATATTTTCAATATTTGTAGGTGAAGCGATTTTCGCTAATTTGTTTGACGAGATATCTTATTAACGTTCCCTTTTTACGAGTGGTTTCAGTTACGACGCGCCGGTCAAAGGCAGAAGTAGTAAACATTCAATTACTATCTTTGCTTTAAAATCTCTATAAATTATTTATTATTTTTAATAATTTCATGTTACTTTAACGATCTGCAATGATTTCAAAACCATATTTGACGATTGTTCAATTATATATGTAATGTAGATACTATATATACATTTTAATGCTTTGGTTAGAGACGGTAAAATTAAATGAAATTTTCAGGAATATCGAGTTATTCGTAGAGATTTTCGTCTCATTCCCACTCTTCTTCTCTTTCACTTGAGTCCGGAGTCAAACCATTATCTCATCAATAACTTAAATGCTCATCGAATTAATTCCAAGATGACGTAGTATCGCTGGAGGCTTGAACTTCCGAATAAAGCTATTTGCAGAGTTCTTCGACATTTGTTTCGATGCAATTAGACAAGGGTTTATGCTAAATTGCCACTTAAGTGAATCCTGTATAAATACGGGTTACTTATTTAAATAGTCTCTCCTGAATCGCATGCCGGCGAGACCTGCGGAGTATTCTCGTACTTTTTATTACTACTTAGCTTTTATTAAGACGTTGAACTGCAGTTTAGTGATAAGTAAAAAGGAAATTTTAACTTCGTCGCATTAAGTAGCAAACATCTTTAATGCTAGTTCATAAATTTAACTGTTCAATATATGTCGTAAATTCTGTTGTGACGTTCTTGATCGTAATAAATTCTAAGTTAAACGAATATTTTGCATCACATTGAGTTATCGCGACGTGTAGGAGTCTTAAATTAATTCAGATGCCATTTGTTTTAATAGTTTGAAGTATTTTAAGTATTCTAAAAGTTTCATGTATAAAGTTTCATGGCTTAAACAGTTCTTGGAGGAAATTAAAAGAAATATATTGTCAGCGAGATAGTGCGATCGGATGGGAAATAAAGTTTTCAGTATCCACCCGCGACTAATTACAGGTAATAATTCATTTGGTTAGAAACGTTTAAAATCTACGCATGAGAAGTAATGAACAATTGTGATTAGTGCTCGTATCCCTAATGTCTGAATAGTTTCTAAGGTTAAAACGTTGTTAACACAATGACTGGAGTCGACACTGTTCCGAGCATACGGATGACTTCGATGTGAGCTCATACCAACTGTGCCCACTGTACGCTCACTCTACAAATAAATATTTCACAAAAGTTCGATCGTTATACATATACTTTATTGTTCATTTATGCTCTGCACTCTATTTATGAACTAATTCGACATTAATGGATATCGTCTGAGTCGTCTTGAACGATGCGGTTACGTTCAAAGTGTGCATGAAACGTGGTGTTATGGCCAGATCGTGGTAACCTTGGAGCAGGGAAGTGTATCGCGTCGCGAGTGGAGTGTGGCGCGTGCGATGGCGCTGCGCGGGCTGAACGCGTCGGGCGCGAACGCGTCGGCGCCGCTGTGGGAGGTGGCACCGATGGTGCTGGACGTGTTCTACCGGCCCGACGTGCTGCTCATCGTGCTGTACGTGCTCGTGCTCACCGCCTCGCTGCTCGCCAACTCGCTGCTCATCTTCATCGTCATCAAGTTCCAGTACATGCGGAGGTGGGTGGCATTACCTCTAACTAATAGTAATAGATCTCACGTTTGAAAAAAATTGAAGAATATAAAGAAACTTTATAAACGTTGTGTGTCTAATATCAAATTAAAAAACTTGTCACACGTATTCGCAAAACACTTGATTTACTTTAGTTTTACTGATGTGAGTATCTGTAAATAGAAATGGAAGAACGGTTATATGTAGGGGACAAATAAAAGTTAAGGTATTTTTATGGTAAGCGATTACCACCGTTTCCCATGTGCTCAGGGACAGCGGGTGCAAGTCTATGGACACAAAGCACGTAACTTCATAATTTGTGGGTATTCTGCGAAGTTTTTACAAATGAATTAGCACATTATTAGCGATAATGGACTTCACGGAGTAGCGAGACGTCAGATGTTCCAAAACATTTTAAATTGCAGATTTGATCAAACGTTTTCTTTCCATTCGATAAAACTTTTTTGGTAATGAAAAACTTCTAAGTGAAAAAAATTTTTTTTGAAGGATTTTACGAGCGATTTCCACATTATTTTGTTGTACCAGACTTTCTCGATTACGAGCACTAGTGATCGCAGGAACTGGAATATTGTACTCTATGATCATTTTAACGCGTCTGAAATGTACGCAACTCGCGTAAATTAAACTCAATATATTTATAACAGAGGATACTTGTGAAGGTCAAATTTACTTGAAAAAAGTTCATCAGTACAACATCTTCAGTCTTACTAAATGAAATTTATCTCAAATGAAACAAAGTCTATAGCGAGTACATAGTCAGTCCTGTCTTAATTATAAAATCCTTCAATAGATGTTCAAAGAAGTTCAAATACGTTAAACTAGTTTGAGCGCTAGACATTTAAAATATACAATTAATTTTCAAAGGCTGAATGACCGTTAATTTTGTTTGTTAACAATGTCTAATGAAGTCGTGAACTGCGAAACTCATTAAAGGCAGCTCTGAATAAAGTCTCTCCGTTTCGCAATTATTTATCGTCACAGTGGAAATCGCGATCCGATTGCGATTCATCAACTTTATTAGCTCAAAAAGAACCCGGCGAACACTCAACGGTGTTCGTTCTGTAGTGGCAGTTACCGGGCCAACAATAATTCCTACTTACCGGAAAACAGAATCTTATTTAGTCAATTTAGGTATTTATTATGAGACCAAACAGTGTCATCTATACCCAGTCCGCCTTGTTTGTCAGGTACAGCGATAAATATACAAGAAAATTGAACTTAACAAACTAGAACATAAAGTTGTTGTCCAACAATAGCTCGGGATAGTAAATAGATATAAATATTCAAGAATTAATACATGTGAATCATTGTGTATGTATATAAAATAAATAGTGAAATAACAGACAGCTAAGTTAAAAAAAATAGTAGAAATGATCAGACTGTCTATGAATTCAGGATGCCGTATCATACCTACACTCCCACTCTGCAGACGGAATCATGATCCAATATTAGAAAAATATCTCATAACAAATACTAGTATTTCTACTATGTAAATGTTTTGTGTGAATTTAATATATTGTAGCAGCAAGATTTAGAAGACGCTGAGAAATGCGTCTTTTGCTGTCTAGAAAATTGTGTTTATTATTTTCAGTTATTGCTATTTGAATTGCCAGTGGGGCTGCGAATAATATAAGAAATCACATGTGGTTTTTGTAGTTATTTATAAACAAGAAACTACATGATTAACCAATATCAAAAGCAACCATTACCTGAGGATGTACTGTAATAAGAACAAATATATGAAGTTTAAATATCTTAAATACAAAATAATATCTATTTTACATCTCTTTTGATGATCATATTTATTAATTAGAGACAAAACGGGTCGGTGTGAGAGTGTGCAAATCATATATTAGAAAAATGTTAAAATTCTTCTATTTCACGATTCTATTATGTCGTTGGATCGCGCAGGGATTAAATCCATCGATTTCAATTAAAACGTAAATTAATCGATACCATAGATATACAAATACTTTGCGCCACAAACAAACTTCATTGACGGAATATTATGATCAGGTCCATTCTTGTGATGACATGCTAACTAAAATATATATCAAATACATAAAATATATATCACAAAGCTTAGTACCTACACTGAAAATGTGTAGTTATATTACTGAAGACCCGTTACGACCTTTTTACGAAGGCTCATGAGATTTTTTGTACAACTTCCATTACATTATTTCAGTTTATTCTAATCACTGTGACTTTGATCAGTTGCATGACTGCGTCAACGTAGAGGTTTTTCCTTAATAACCGAAGTTGGCAAGCGTCCATAGTGGTTTCGTAATGCAAACGCAGTTAGCGGATTGGTTCTCTACACGAGAACGGAGTGCAATGGATTGCATTCCAACTCCACTCGCGGTTCCGCGCTCGACTCATTTTTAGCTTCAACGGCTACGGGATTGCTTTGAATACTTCTTCTACAGCACTTGAGTATTAACTTTGACATATGCCTTTAGAATAAAATGGTCTAATGCTATGTACAAATGTCTAATTATTTGTGAAATTAATTTTTTGAAGCAATAACATTTGTATCTGGAATTTTTTGACTAACTTATTACTTTATAGTACTCTAAAAAATATACACCAAATGTATTAAGAACCTAATTCTTTGAACTGTCAAGTGGAATTGTTTATCGTGTTTCTAATATTTTTATTATGGATTTTGAACTTCGATAACAAATCTTCAAAAAACCATCGGTGTTCGCACGCATAATTACTGGTTTTACATTTGACCGGATTTTAAGTTGTACGCCGCAATGTTATAAGTGAAATGTATTTATGGCGCAATACATATTGTAACAAATACATGAAACCGCTTTTATAATAATATGATATGTTTCGTCGTAAAATTATTATGCAAAAAATTTTTGTGAATTAATTATCTTACATTGTTTGATGATCCTGTATTTGCCATAATGAATTGACTTAATCGACTTCATTTATATTGATGCCACTTTACAGCAGTATTCAAATATATAAAAAAGTTAGATTATGTAGTTCCGTTTCTAAGGCTCGTTTCCTTTTCCTCACCCTTCCGAGTCCATTTTTTCTTTCTACTCGTCAATTTTTTTCTTATCCCTCACATGTGGACGGCGCATCCGCAGAGACAGTATCTCTGCGGATGTTCATGGGCGGTGGTGATGGCTTACCATCAGCCGTACCAGCTCGATTGCCCGCTATGACATATAAAAAAGTTAGTAAAACTTAATTCCCACAATAATTATCAGAGAATCGTTCGTCTGGACAAGCCCTTGTGTCTGGTGCTAACTCGAGGGCACATTAGCATGGAAATTGTCCCGTCGCTTCAGATGTGTCAGTCTAATGTTATTGAGCGATGATGTCTGTACTTAAAGTTTACGTTATTAATGTACTTCGTGTAACAAACGTCTGGTGGACTCGCTCTGTTTATACATTTCGTTTATTGCATTTCTTATATTTCCTAAGTCATGATTTTTCATGACCTCATATTTGAGGTAAAGGTGTAAAAACGTAGAGTTTAGGTAAACTTTTAGGTTTTATGTCATAACATAAATTGGCTAATAACATAATTTCGAGGATTGTTTACGAGATGTTATACTTATATGTTAAAATTAAGGAAGCATTTGTAAGTGATTTAAATTTAATATTCCAGTAATAATGTCACAAAAATTTTCAAACCAGGGGTATCTGCAAAGAGAACAGATTTGTTTATAGGGCGAGTGATCAATTCCCTTCGTAGGTCCGGAACTGGACATACCAAACCGAAGTAATGTAATTAAATTGATGCGTTAACCCGGAAATCCAATTTGTGTTGAGCGCCGGCGGCTCGCGCCTTCCCTCCGTGAACTTACAATAAATTGCATCAGGTTTTTAATTGAATTGCTAAAAATGCTTTGCACGTATTACTAAGTTCTTAATTGGCAAGAAATTACTTTAAATAAAATACAAAACAACTAAAATTTTTATAAGTAGTCATAATTTGTCTCGATAATTAGCAAATCTCCGCACTGAAGATTGATTCGAATTCGATTACTATTCAAATGATGTGTAAACATATTGGAAATAAAGCAAATTATAAATCCATTAGAACATTTATTATTAGTTTGAAGTTCTAAAATAACCTAATAGGACTAGTAAAAAGTTTCATTTCCTATAAAATAAGTGATGGCGGCGTCGTAAATGTGGATCTATTTCATTTGTTGCGACTATAAAGTGTCCAATAAACGTGCGCGCTGAGATCGGATGACCAACCGGTCAAGCTTGCTTAAATCCATTGTTGTACATCACTAGCCGCACTATGTCAACTATTTTTACGATCATAAACAAAATAAGACCCTGATATAACGACCCCTCTCATGAATTTAATGAAAAACTG
The DNA here is from genome assembly GCF_012273895.1 of Zerene cesonia. NCBI lineage: Eukaryota > Metazoa > Arthropoda > Insecta > Lepidoptera > Pieridae > Zerene > Zerene cesonia. Next base: position 10,572,074 of record NC_052114.1, on the reverse strand, counting down.
ATCTGCGTCAAACACACGTGGAATTTCTTAGAAATATTAATTAGAATTTATTTTATAATTCCATTATAGTTTTATGTACAATTATCTTAAACAAATATTAATTATACCCCAAGAATTGGGTATATAATATTTAAAAGCTTAATACAATTTAAAGAGTTTTTTATTTCTACAAGATTGAGTATTTATATAGCTTAAGATAAAATATGTAAAATGAGTGTTGATAACAACGTTATTCGTGCTGAAAATGAATAGTATCAGTGATAACGGGAAATTTCCTGACGAGGCGGGCGGCAACCGCGCGGACTTGCTGCGTCACTGCTTTGCGGCGCCGCTGTCATCTCTCTGATCCTGCCTATAAGTATAGTCACACCTAATCTAGTTTGGTAACACTCAATAGACTTTGTATTCGATGTTAGCTGAAACTTGATTATTAACAATTGATTTCACAAATAGTCTCTCTCTCTTACTGGTACAAATGAGCAAAAATGCAACGCATACAAATAAAAAAGACTATAGACTATAGACCTTGATAAAAATTTAAGGAAAAAGAAGAAATACTGGAGTTTTGGGACTTCAACCATAAGGACAACGGAACATTTGAAATGCATTTTGACGGCTGGGAAAACCCGAGCCATATTTTATGCTGCAGCGTGACTTTTGTCAAGCAGTCGTAGGCATTGGGTATGCAATTATGGGAAGAAGAAGAAACGAACTATTGAACTTTCAATGGTTAATATAATTGAAGTATGAACGAGTGCAAGATGACGTTAAGCATCTATATCTATATTATTACTGTAATAAAAATGGTCGGGGTCAAATTCTGCACATTGAAGATATTTAGATTTTTTGTGGGGCTTTTCATTGTCTGTATCTCGAATGAGAATCACGCAAAAACTATTTTGATCAAACTTGGTATGGTTATAGCACCTACTCCGAGGAAGGATCTTAATTATTATTCATTCCGGAAATCGATACGGCATCTGTATTTATTGGCAAACCCGAAGGAAGTCGCGGGTACAGCTAGTTATACATATAAAAGACTGTCTCATGGTGCATCGTATCCAAACCTTATGTTTTAATAGAAAATACAATAGAAGAAGCTGGTGCGTAAAAAATGGAGCTCAAAATTTATGAAATATTCCCTCATCTATTACACTGATCTTGTTACGTGGACCACAAAGAGAATAATAATAGAAATTTGATTTTAAAATGTTAGTACAAAGAGTAAGGGTGCGCAGCGATAAATCATTTGGGGTTTCCAAAATGATTTAGCGAAATAATAAATACAAAATGTACATTCCTAAGTTATTTCCAAATAGCATTACTTTCCATTGGTTTGATCGATTCATTTTATTGATAACCTTTATGTAAAGCAATGTCTAAATTTTTTTCTATCGATATTGTCTCAGTAGAGTTTATTAGAAGAAATTTGTATTCGATTAAAGCACAAACAGTTCACGTAGCGCGGACAAAGGAATATATTATCGATCCACAATGATAAAGGGCATAAACAGAATAATTTACAAAGAATGTTGAAGCTCCCTGCATTAAAGTTTATTTATTTATTTATTTATTTATTTATAATACTTTATTGTACAAAACAGAAGGAATAGTTTATACAAAATATAATATGGCACAATGACATTCTGTACAAAAGGCGGCCTTATTGCTAGACAGCAATCTCTGCCAGGCAACCTGGTAGGAAAGGAAATGCAAGAGGTTTTAGGGTTAGTGCAAGAAACTAAAAAATATGACAGAATATGAGAAAAAAAATAAATAAAATACACATGTTTTACATAAATACTATATAAAAATATATACTCTTACAATAAAATACATAAACTATACTAGATAAACAATATATACAAAAATTACAAATGGCTTATACTGCTACTGCATGGACAGGTAATGAACTTTCAATAAAGACTTAAAAGAGCAAAGCGTTTTTGCACGTCTGATACTTTCGGGTAAAGCGTTCCAGAGTTGAATAGCACGCACAGTAAACGAGCTGCTATAAAAGTTTGAACGATGGGCAGGAGTACATAATAATAATAAGTTGGAAGAACGAAGAGAGATTTAAAGTTGTATGATATGCCTAACTTTTCTTGTTAGAACTAGGATCTTAAGAGATAGAATCAGTTTATATCTCATCAAAAAGTCTATCGCGAAGCCCGGAAAATGTAAAAATATGGGCCGTGGTCAAATAAATATTAAAACAATCCTTTGGCGGTAAGCAATACAATATTTAAAACCATAAGCAAACATGCTCGCTGCACAGCGTAGCTTGTCAGGTAAGCTGTATAAATAATGACACGGTTTTGACACAGCACTGCCGTTAAAGAATGCAATCAGTCTTAGTTTTTGAAGCAAGTAGTTATAAAAAAGAAATCAATATTCATGCGCTCCTTAAGCTTAATAATTTACTGATAAAAGCTCCTAATATTACTAAAATTCATAGGAGATCAAGAGAACTTTCCACGAAACATGCATTTCTTTAGAAATAAAAGTTTTTAATAGTTTAAAACATCAATAAAGAAACCTACGATTCGCACATGAAATTTCGGATTCTGCGAAATTTTCCGTTGTTTGTGAGTTGACATTCTCATTTCCCATCGCCTATAATGTGGGTTTAGGAGTAGGCGACGCTCAAAGCTTATGTTTGTTAGGAATATCGCACGGTACTTTCTAGTGGATTTCGTTTTGTCTAATTTTAGCAAATCTTATGGTACTGGTCTTGTTTGTTTAATATAACTAACGAGAATCGATCGAATCGGCTTTTTTTTGTATACGTCATTAAATTGAAGCATTTTTACGAGGTTTCGGGATTTTTAAATAATTATATTGCTTAATTATTCACGTAAATACAAAAATCAAGAAGTAACATTAAAAATAATCTGTTTTAGAAACTTATGAGAATTAATCATCTAGACGTATCCACTAGATACTATTAATAAAAACTATCTTGGCACAAAGTGAAGTCCTCAACTCATTTGACATTTTAACTTTCATAATGACCATGACCATGAAAGAAATGAAAGAAATAAACCATTTCTTTATAGCTTAAATGAAAAATAATATAATGACGTCTTGCATGGGGTGGCATAAAGATGTGACTATGCTAAATTTTGACCACTTACAGATAAATTTTCTAAAGTCTATTATCATGACATTTACCATTTCTAGAGTAATTTTAACAGTTATTTTTGATGTATTTTTTCGTCACGTCGAATCAGGGGTATACCCTGATTCGACGTCATCATGTTCTCAATGAGATGAATAGAAACCTCAATATTTTGAAGAGAAAAAAATGTACGTACTGAAATTTTTGATCTAGTTTTGATTAAAACAAAAAACAAGTAGCAAATTGACAATTATAAATGAAAACAAAGTTTCAGAAGCAGAAAAATCTCTGAAGAAAATGTATGAATCTTTTGACAGATTATTTATTACCTTGAAAGAGTTGGTGTGAGAAACAATAAAGAAAACTTGAATTTCGCGTCACTGATTTTAAAGAACCACGTTCGTGTTACGCTACGTCTACGTCTCGGTTACACGTGTGGAGCTGGATATATACAATGTAGCCGAATACAGTTTCTAGGAAAGGTATTGCTAAGATATATGTCCTCATATTGTTGAGAAGTCGAATGTAATGGGTAACCTGATCATATAACATATACTACTCAAAACTATCTAACTAACAAGGGCCACTAGTTTATTTGCACTTAAATGCACTTTAGTTAGCTGAAAGTAAATGATAAGTACATTATATTCTTTGATGTCTCATACCTTTTATGCTGGCGTTCGAGATCTTTATTTAGGAGTATTGACCACCATGTTAAGAAAAAAAATGGTTGTTATCTAATAATTTGCTTCGATGGTATTCTTACCTTGTATGGGTTATTTCAGAAAAATAAGGAAAGTGAAATTTATTTTTACGAAGCTACGTGGAAACAATTACTGCAATCAAAGCTAATAACATTCACAAATTCACGATGTCTTTGTTCATATACTTTGTATTAAGTTTTATATGTTTCTTAAAGTAATTCAGACTTCCAGGCAGTTCCAGAATAATGCAAGTGCAGGATTACGGATTGCCGATTGCCGATTGCCGGTGGGTTACACAAATACACGCAATGAATAACGCGTCTGTTTGTTGAGAGAGAGCAGCCGGCTGCGTGAATTACACGTTTTGGCAATAACTTTGTTTATACTAACGGAGAAGTATTCGTATTTCAATTGTCTACATTCTGCGGCTTCAATGAAAACCAATTTATTGACATGATATCTATAAAAGAGATCTACAACGTTGCCGTAATTTCGTGGTTACGATTCATAAAGAATAACATATGATCATAAACATTCTTCTCATTATAAGAGGTGAGTGTTTAATGCGTTCCCGATCTCCCACTCGTTCTTTATATTATATTCGAATTCCATTGTTTAATGAACGGGGCAGTTTTCAGTCCGAATTATATTTGTGTTCTTTAATAATATATCTCCATTATGCTCTTTGGCCCTTTTCATTGGAACTACGAATGAACTATTTTTTAAAAATTACGAGACAAATTATATAATAAATAGCTTAAAATTCAACCAACGGGAAAATAGGTATTACTTAAAGTCTTTTATGTAGGTATGCTTTGAAAATAAATGAAAAAGTTATTAACAATAAAAACCGTCATGAATATAAAAGAGAATTTTATTTCTAAGAATAAATTAATACTATAATTGGTATTAAGTGTCAAAGATGGATATTAAACTCTTATTTTTCCAGTTTGAGACTCAATATGATTGAATAAATTTTACTTTGATGGATTTTAGCGGATTAAATAGTGCCACAGATGGTGGGGTCGACGACCTCATGGCGACCAGGGCGGGGTTTTTACATTTGCGATTATTGAACTTCTAAAAGAGACAACTAAGAAGTGAGAACTAACCTACGCAAGTTTACCCCATAAATATTTAAATTTTGATTTACACATTCACATTGAAATGTGAATTCAATGGTTTCATATCATACCAGCTGCTCCCCGCGGTTTTACCCGCGTAAGTCCGTATCCCGTGGGAATATCGGGATAAAAAGTTACCTATATGTTATTCCAGTTGTCTAGCTGTCTACGTACCAAATTTAATTGCAATCGGTTCATAGTATAGGTAGTTTTGCGTGAAAGAGTAACAAACACACACACATCCTTACAAACTTTCGTAATATTAAGTAGGATTTGGCATTCAATATTGAAATGATTATTATTGGAACGAATTGGAAACGTTCTAAAGCCGATTCTGTAAATACATTATGGAATTATATTTTCATTTTCTCTGTTTCTTACCTTTTATTTTAAATTAAATAAAATTTCTGATTTTGCAAATATTAATAGAAATGCAATTTTACATTTAATTGTCACGAAAAAAGTAAAGTGGAAACTACAATGGTAACGAAATGCGAGAATAGAATGCTATTAAAACTAGCCTTTAGCCTTTAATAAATCGACAAATTCAAGGCATATTAAAATATTTCTCGATATAGAGAGGTAATGTATAAAATATGTACACAAGAGAATCCTACTTATGTTATAAACGCGAATGCTTATTTAAATGTATTTGAATATATTTGGATGCATGGATGATGTTTGTTATTTTTTTTTCAAATAACAGCTAAACGGACAGCTTTACAGATGTGTGCAATTTGGTAAAAAAGTAGATTTTAGTCGAAAACCGCTCGTCGCGACGTGAAAGCAGGATGAAGATACAAACACACTTTCGCATTTAAAATATTAATAAGGATTGTTACCATGACATTACACTTTATTCACTTGATTTTAGAGATAATATATAAATATTTATGTTATTAGATGGAGTGCTGATAGAATTATAAGCGAGTTACTGTTGTCAGCTATAAGCTGATTAAATTAACATTAAATCGTTTTGGGATAAGTCCTTGCTGAGAATCTTATCCATGATCCGAGAAATCGGGGTTTCTGTAAATACTATGACTAGAATTAGGTATTCAGTCTGAGAACTCGATAAAATTCCCTCGTGGACATTCTTGACTTTCATTAAAATTGGTTTTCAGATCCTTGAAATTAATTTTGTGAAGATGGAAGCCGTTTTTAGTTAGATATTATTTATTTTTGTTTAATATTATAATGTCCAAAAATGAGTTTATTCCTGCCTTATTTTGCATTAAAATGGTCAATTTTTCTACATACTCAATCTAAAACTAAACTAATGTATTATTACGAAAATAATACATACTTACATTTTTACTATTAGGGAGAACTAAGTGAGTCTTATTACAGCATAAATGTCAGGTAATGGTCACACGTTATATGCGAGATCTCCATAAATTTGAAGATGTAGTGATAAAGAAAATGTGTTTTATATATGAATCCACGAACATGTTACATAGAGATATAGTCATCCCCCTCCCATTTTCACCGCAGAACATCTCGACCTACAGCTGGCTACCATCCCTTCGCTGTTGATGTACCATTTTTGCGCACAAAGCATTTTCAGATCTCTTTTATAAACCGAACTGCGAAGAAGTGGAATTCCCTACCCACTTCGGTCTTTCCGGAAAAATTTAATCTGGGCTTATTCAAAAAGAGAGTGAATAGGCTCTATCTAGACAGGCATGCACTTCCTCAGACTGCATCACTGCGTACCATCAGGTTGCAGTCAAATGCTTGTCAATCGCATTAAAAAAAAGATCCTAATATATTATATACACAATATTATGATGAAAGCAATATAATATTTATAATTGTACATCTGTGTATGTATAAACAAAACAAATGATTTGACTATTATATAGCTTAAATTGCGTGAACAATTGTCTACAAACGAAAGGATAAATAAAAGCAAATCTACAAATAATTTCAAACCTTCTAAATGCCCCCGGGGCCCAAACGGGCTCAGTGATCGGTCTGTGTGTCCACTCAAACAGTTCGAAGCTTTATTTGGGATCACTCAGAGGACCAAGGGGCTCTTAAATGATCTTATCTTTGCGGTAAAGCACTCACGCACAATGCGACAAGTATAGAGAAATATTTGGTTAGATAACTAGTATAGTATACAACATTTTGTGTTTGATATAAGAGGTTCATGGAAAAACAATTCAGGTGATTCAGTCATCCTCATTTAAATCGGTTCGGTAACCGCACCGCCCACGTCTGCCTCCTGGCTGTTTTTTTTTTTAATGAGCTTTAAGTATAATTCGAACATAATGTATTTAATAATAAATAAATATAATGCATTTAACACATTAACATGAGTGTATCGGCTGACCTCGCTCCGGCTCGCGTAAACGTAAAGGTTCACTGTAGTGAAATTAACTTGATGTAAGAGAACGTTCACGGTTAAGCAGTTCCACAAGTTATTTCTGAGACTTAACTTTACGGTGACTTAGCGTTGAATTTAATTTAGCTTAATTGAAAGCGTTAAAATTAACCTGAATATTCTCAATAGTTTCCTGATGCATCTATTCGTATGCATTCAATTATATGTTCAGCGTATATTGTCGAATTAGTAGATTTATAAATATTAATTAATAAAAATTACTATGTACTTATGCAGGACAAAATTACAAGTATTAAAATTGTTTGTGTGTCTGTCAGTGTGTTCCAGTTAATTTCTTAAACGTTTGAGTTTGACCGAAACGCTTAAATATATGGCTATAATGGCCTAATGAAATGGATTAATTAATTGAAGAATGAAGACTAGCTCGTCCGTTATAGTGGAATTTAAATAAAATGTCTTTGATATATTGAGTTTTCCTCCAGCTTATTTTTATAATATAATGTTTTCATACTTATCGGAAAATCTATTACCAATCGGCTTGTCTTTCTTTTTTCGTACTATATGTAGTTTGTTTTAATTATGCTGGTCCTTAAAATATGGACTTAGATACGTAAACTTTGATAAATAAATACATTTGAGAAGGGTCTGAAACCGTAACAGAGGTAACGTCAAGACATATTTAACTTAATAGATACTCGTCTTCATTATTAATGAGGCCTTTGCTGGTATATATCAGCACCATGTATACACAACATTGTGCGATTTAATAGGTTTCGAATATTGATAATAATTTATCAAATAGCATCAGCCGTAACAAGTGCCATGAAACGCAATGTCAAGAAGTTCTAGGCATAACTGCAACTGCTCTCTCTTCTCAAATAATTCCTGATTCTAACTGGCATCATTGTTTAGTACATATTATATATTATGTAGAACTAAAATGTGAAATTGATATCATTTTAAAAGAGCAACTACAGAGATTCTTGCCGGCTCTGTGGAAACTGCTCTCCGAACCGGTGGTAAATGTTAAAACTGTGTAAAATGATGATTCAAAAGTGCTTCTATAAGAAGTCTAATTGAATAAATACATGTTTGAGCTTGAGTTTGACTAGCTATTTTTTCCATCAGCAAAGGCTTGTACGAAGCATTACATAGCCTAGAGTTATCGAGGTGGTCAACTGCAGCTTTTGCAGTTTTTGTATACACGTGTGATGCAGATGATAATGAGATTATTTTTTTAGTTTTGACTGCTGAGCCACAGTTATTGATCTAGTTAGTGATTTGTATATAAAAAGTAACAAAAAAGTAAATCATGCGGCTTGTCTTTTAATAATTTTCTGAAATAATCTTTCAAAACAAGCAGGCAATAAATAGAGTATAGAGCTTCATTAAACCACCACATTCATAAAATAACAGGAAATAATATCCGTTTCAAAACAGAAACAAATTTGAAGGGACAAATACGTTTAGTTTGGAATCATAAGAGTTTGCAGAAGGCCTTTGTGAATGTCATTGGAAGTTAGCGAATGTTTGCTGACACCAAATGATTTTGTCATCCTGTCATCAGCCCATATATGTTCCCATTGCTGGGACACAGGCACACATATGAGGGTTTGGTTAGTCATTTGGAATTTCATTAGCGTCGTTTCTGCAAGTGTACGTGTAGATTTTAATCTATTTTGACTCAACAGTTTAATGTTTTTTCTCGGAAACTTTTTTATTGGCTCTTAAATATTAATTAAGAAGGGAGTTTAAAACCCATTTCAGACCGATTTAAAGGTTTGTTTTATCGGTTTATGAAAGATACAACTAGCTATTGAATACGTTAACCATCTCCGTTTGCATAAGCATAAGCAGTTTTAAAGGGATGTGAATATATAATAAATTATTTTAATTGTTCTTCCGAGTGTATGCAAACACGTGTAGACATTTTTATAAAAGCATGTGTTCAATTATTCGATTTTGATATAAGCTGTAAACTGTGTTCCAATGTTAATTCATCGGAGCAGGTTCACCTTTCTGTGACGTATTCTTGTGCAAGTAATGGAACCCGTCCTTCCAATTATGCGTGGCCCGACTTGTAAAAGTTTTAATTAATTTTCCCGTAATTTGTGCTCGCGAACATAAAGTAAACAACCAAATTATGGATATTAATTTACCTTTTCGCTTAAGCCGAGTGACTTGCAACTTGTTTTTCTTAAAAATACCAGTTAAAAAGTTAATCAAAGTGAAGGGCCGAATAAATAGAGCGCTTACGGGTTACGAGCGCACATCGTTTCATTAACATTTATATCCGGCTCGAGCCTAACCCTTGTAAAGTAAAAATAAAAAAGTTGTGATTGCATTAGTTAACGAAACATGCCAGTATAGAATTTCCTAAAAATTGTTTTTTTTTTTTAACTTTTTGTGTTTCGATATTATTGCCTAGGTGGGTGGTTAAATCCTCGAAAAAAATTTACATTATATTATAAGGTTAATGGCCAAATTCGTGAAGGAGCATCACAAATACGACCCAATGCGGAGGTTTCGAAAACCGCTCGACTTGTGATTGTAACGACATAATGTTGCACTTGAGAAGTCGAAGCTCTAGCGAATGTTAAACCCACTTGGCTTCGAAATAGACTTATATTAAAAAAGAAATCGGAAAGTTTATCCATACTTCAATATTTTGTTGATTGAATTTTACTGTTAAATTATTGCCGAGAAGATCAAGCAATTCGGTTATGCTCGTATGTTACACGTTTAAATTGAATATTACGTTAAGGGAAGGTAAATTGATAATTATTATACGTCCCACGTTTCCAACTTTACAGGGAGCGAGGTGGATGATTCCAGATATCAAGTTTAATTAACAAAATAAGTGTTAAGATGATTTTAATAACACATTCACGAGTTGCTACAATAAGAAATAAGGTTTCTATATAAAAAGCAGCATTATGGCTTTATATTTTTATTATCTAACAATCGTATTACAAGTAGCAGATACGGTAGGATTATTAAGCATAATACGCATTTATTTATATTTTTATAGTTATGGAAATATTCATAGTAGATAACAGAGTTTACTAATGATAAGCATTTAACCTTTACGCAATTAAGTGTGAAGCTAGACTAAGTATTTTCATTTTGTCAGCTTATTTTATAGCGAAAAAAAATGTATGCAAGTTTAAATTAATAAATGAATAGAACTTGGAAATAAAACGCAATAATCGTACTTTACAACTAATTATTTTCCAGGAGTTGGGCTAAAAGCTTTCCCTGGGATTTTGATTTTATCGAGTTCGGTCCCGCACTTAATTGTATCCATTTCTCCGGAGACTTTTACGATATCTTTGTAGAAATAATATTTTGCGATTGAAATTTGATATTCTTTGCATAAATTCAATTTTTATTGTTAGTTAAACGATGAGAATGTGTTTGACAAACAGATAAGATAACCGATTGTCGCATATATATGTATCTACTTTATGCTTGTAAGATATAACCAGTTGGTTATTCGAATAAGTCTGAAACCAATTCAAACCAAGGTTTGTAATGAATACGAGACAACGTAGAGTTTCTGATGGAACTTCGTCTCCACGTTTCTCCAATTTGCTGTTCACAGATCCTATGATTGATTTGGTGTTGAAATTCATTTTTAATGCCGCAGTTAACATTTTGTGCTTTTTATATTGCTCATAAAAGAGTTAGTTTTTAGTAGAAGGCTTTTAAAATTAATACCGGTCGCGCTCGACGCAGCTGCTGGTTGGATTCACGCTGCTCTTCGCAAAGGTTAACGAGTTACTTTGGAATTTATTTTCAGTTAAACTCTAATGTATAGAGCTTTGCGTGAGATACATCTGTGTGCAAACATAGTCATAGTCGACTTTTAGAGTTTGATGTTCATTTCGAGCTTATTAAATTGCTTCGAATATACATATAGGTCATTATTTTTTACTGATTTCTACCAAATGTGAATGCATAAAAATTAATATCAGCGGAAATTTACCATTAACTAATTATATTCCACAGAGGACTAAGGTATTATTATTTTTATTTAGAATCCAGTAATAAGTATTGAAAATGTGCAATTTACTATAATTTTTTACAAGTGTTTTGTTATGTATTTACTATCTACTAAAGATGCAATGAATAAGAATGATGTTTATCCATAATATTCTTTCGTGTATTCCAAGCACATATTATTATAGTCGTAACGGAGCAGATTCCGAAAGATGACGCAGTTAGACATTACTCTTTATGTTGCCGTTAATTTTATGTGAAAATAAAGCGGAATACTACGTCATTATTATATTAAGGTACCATCTGCAAGCATCGTTCATGATATTAGAGAGGAGGTTTAACATTATGTGAACTTCTTGCAAGCTGTCAAAGCTTCTTTTCAATTTTCAGTGACTTAAAAGTTACGAATTGAATCAATAACATCGGAATCTCCAAAAGTAAACGTCTCCTGGTCTAATTTTCACATTTACATAATGATTGATTGATGTTGTTTTATTGCTGACTTAAATCGTATTAGACTGTGATCTTCGTTTAGTTTTAACATTTTTTTTGGGTAGAATGCAAAATCTCGTTTTTCATAAGTCATTATTTCTTAAGTAGGTTTCCTCGACGTTAATGGGAGAATATTGTTCGACGATAAAAAATAAATAGAGATAATTCCACTTTTTGAAATTACTTAATTTTCGTGAGGTGCAAATTTTCGTAAAGCACTGCCTCATGCGATTCGCTTATGAGGCGTGCAATGAGATAATGATAGTTTCTTACCTCTAGCACTTACTCCTGTTGTTGCTTCGCCCATTATGTTCCAGGGTACTCCGTTTTCACATAACATTTTAGTACATAAAATGTGTATTTTCTTTTATCAAATTTATAAACCTTTTGCGCGTAATATCGAAGGAATTTTTGTATCAATACTTCGATGTGGCTTCAGGGAGTGATAAATGATAAGCAGGATTAACGACCTTCAGCGATTGAGACAACCGATTTCTTTCAAACTCTTGGGGTTCTGAAGTTTTTTATTGCGGTAATGCTTTATTGATATTTTTTCGACAGATACGCACTCGAGCTGCGATAAATTATATTCTATAAATTATAGGTTATTTTAATTGTAGAAGAAATTTTCTCATTGCTTCTATCAGTCAAAGTTATTAAATAGTTACAACGGTTGCGAATTTAAAGAATAGAGAAAATAATATGATCACGAGGCGGGATTCGAATTCGCCTTCGCAGCGGTTCGGCGAAATGACGCGGGTTCGAACCACAGCGTGACCGAAATTTTTCTATTTTTTCAAAATTTATAAAGCAATCGAATGCTTCAAAATTATAAATTAAATAAGTTAATTTTTTGTTTTAAATATTCAAGTGAGGAAATATTAACAATATAATATTATGATTCGAACTCGGCATTAAAAACGAAGTGGCAGATGACTGCGCGCAGGACGATGGCAAGATGAAATGCAATTTAAGCATAGATAAATAGTACCCATTTAAGAAAATGAATTATATTAAACTATAATTACTTATTCGTTCACAGGTCGCACCTGTATTTCTTCTTGCAAAATGTAATGACTTATTTTTTTTTTTTTTTTATTTTACAGTCGGCAATGGAGCTGGTGGGACGCCTGATGGTAAGCGCTACCACTGCCCATGAACATTTGGTGAGGTCCATTGCAGACCTTACGCCTCTACAAATGGATTGCCGACTTTTTGGGAAGGGATTAAGAAAGGATTGGCGATAGGAATAAAGGAAAGGACTGGGTAGGGTAAGGAAAAGGATATGTGAATGTAATCCAACGTTTGCGTCCTGATAGCATATTCAATATTCATTATTCATTTACCATGCATGGTCGCTTCCAGTGCTCCAATTATAAAGGCTACCTTCGACTCACCAGAAAGTTGAGTTACACCGGAAAACGCACCGCGTCTACAAATTAGACTTCCGATGAAATAATTATGGAAAGGGTTGTACCTTCTCTGCCAATTGAGATCGAATAAAACTTTTATCCCCTTCAATTTTCCCAGAAATTTGAAATATATTTGTGAGCGCCTTTTGCATGAAATTACACATTATGCAAATAAATCGTAATAATTATTAGTATTCAAATAAGGGCTAAAATGCACGTTCGGTCTTTACGTATCTTCACAAGGATAAATGTAGCACATGCCTTAATAATATGTAACTCTGAAGGCAGTTGCCAAGAGCGAGCTTTTACCTCAAATGATTTTGCTCACAAAAAGCGAACGTGAGAATTATTTTTGTTTATTTCCGAATAAGTTTGAGACAAAATATAAAACCCGAACTCAATATTAGAAATAAGAAAATAGCAACTACTACTGTATGTTTGCTCTTCGCGCATAAACAACTGAAGCTTATTAGATACAACTGGTATACAAATAGTTTGAGACCCGAAAAATGATAAGGATGGTTATTATGGGCAAAACCGCGGCAACTACATTTTTTTCTTCCGACAGCCAGTACAGACAGACGAAGCCTAGTGTATACTGTATAGTATAGTATATTTGTTTGGCACAATAAAATGTGATATATACTGAGAAAATCCAGTGAATTTGTTGTAAATCATTCGGTTGTCTTTTTCTCCATTCTCGAATAACATTAGTGAGGATCGATACGAGCGATGAGACACTCATCTGTCACTAAACTTCGCTGATTCTCAATCGCTTTGTTCGAGGATCGGAGGGTCCAAACGTTTACCGCTATTATTACGTTTTTCGAAGGTGACAAAGAAATAATAATTCTATATATCTTAGGCTATCAAGCAACAATAGATCTGAGCTAGTGGGTGGGTATTGCAATAACGAAGCTTTCAGGAGATCCATAAGAATATTATAAAGAGCAAAGATTTGTGTGACTACGTTTGTAATGTTTTCACATAAAAACAACTGAACTGATTTACATTATAGGTTAGGTTGACTGTGAACTTCCACCAAAATCGAATTATATACGTTTCTCACTCAATCAGAAACCAATATTGACTCAAATAAAACTCAATCAACTCTACTTTAAAATGCGTTTTCTCTAGTTTTAACTTCGCAGAATGCGTTCCAACGAAAAACGGGCTTCAACTGTAACATATAGGTTTCACTCGCGTGGTACCTGGGTAAAAAGTTGTCTATGTGCTAATCTAGATAATAAACTTTCTCTGTACCAAATGTCATACAGAAAAAGTAACAAACATTCATCAAAAATGCATCCGTCCAAAAATTAAACTTTCGCGTTTATAACAGTAATAGGATGAAACCACCTCAGCAATCGACTTTGTTCTACCCTTTTGGTTTTATGTGCCTAAAGGGTCACCATACGCAGTTCCACTGTATAACATTATAGTGGTGATCCACTTTGGAAGTGATAAAAGCTTTAAGTATCCTTTGTGCTCGATTTTAAGCCGTAACCGTACTAATTCGTTTCCGCGCTTATATCCTTTCAGGAAATCGGTTAAATTGCAATTAATTATAAATGAACTACGATTTATAATCTTCAGTTATTGGTTTTACTGATGTGTTCATGTAAATGAAGCGATGTACTTCAAAAATGATGGACTATTTATCAACATTTGTAAACACAAGGAAAAGAGGTTTGAGTTTTGGTTAAATTTTTGTTAGATATTGTAACGCATATCATATGTGAAGGCATGTGCTTACATTTTTATAAAAACGCTTAAACTGATTTGGATGTATTCTAAAAGAGATATAGAAATGTCAAATAAAGAATTGAGTTTTGTATGGGGAAGTTGTTTTGCGGTGACGTCGGGTCTTTCTTAACGTCCCATCGGACAATATGAGTGATGACACCTTGTTTGTCCTGTATAATATGTACATGTGCTCATATTTTATATCTCTTTCGCAGTTGATTACTCTCCGTCTAAAATAACACTAAATTCCGGTTCGGTGAATTTTACACGTCATTTTCATATCAAAAACTACCCACAAAACCCGACAAAAGATTCTTAATGGTTTGCGTTCTAAAAATGTAACACGAAATTAAATTTCTATTTTCATATAACCGCTTTCATTTCTCTCTCGAGGGATTTAAGTTGGAATTGTGCTTTCAATAGTTCTATAATGTAGGAAAGATGAAGGAATTTCTCTTAAAATTCATTCCAGGTAAACAAGCAATCCTAAGAAAAATATGGGTACATTTGCGACGTTTGATCCATTTTATTCTTTAATTCAATACCAAGAAATGGATGCCGAGATTTATATCGTAATTGTTAGATCTTTTCAATCTTTGCCATAGTTATATCTCGGTAACACTTAGATAGTATTACAGGTGTAATATGTTTTACTGCGATTGTACCAATAACATCGAATTCGGTTTGCCCACTATGCTGCCACTAAAGTAATTTCATGTGAAACTGGAACATATTTTGAGCAATTGATTTAAAGTTGTAAGTTTCTTTTTTGGCTCATTATCGGGGATG
Source organism: Zerene cesonia (assembly GCF_012273895.1). Lineage (NCBI taxonomy): Eukaryota > Metazoa > Arthropoda > Insecta > Lepidoptera > Pieridae > Zerene > Zerene cesonia. The sequence goes on along the minus strand of NC_052114.1, from coordinate 10,556,334 downwards.
AGGTAAGCCAAGTCAAATAAAGAAAACGGCACGAAACATCCATTTTTGTTGACTTATATCGTATAATCGAGATCAGGAACGTCTGATGTAAAAATCAAAGCTATCACTAAACTCATTGTATATTATAAAATAAGGCAACAGGTCGCAGGTCAGGTTAGGCAAAGTTTTCGGACTTTATTTATTGGTTCCTAAAGAGAAAACCCAGATATTGTTTATAAAGAGATTTTTTAAAAGTTATTTGCAATATATTTGTTAATTTGATGTGTTCGGTGGTTCTCTTGGGCTCCGCTGGAAATTCGCAATGAAAAGTATTGTACCTTTATATCTAAGTTAAGCTAATTTAATTAAAATCCTGCAGTTGTTGACGTCGAAATAGCATGAGAACGAAGTGGCGGGCACCAGCTATAACAAAAGCAGGGACGACATTTTAATAGGGAATTAATTACATTTATGTAACTAAATATAAAATAATTCATAATAATTCAGTCTTATGTAGAATGTTGACTACATTCTCAATAAAATCTCATGATTGTCAGACAGTGGCCCAATTACTGAGAGTGGTGTAACGACGCAGGTTTACGAGTAAGTTTCCGGGATCACAAAATATTAAACGTTTGTGCGATTCGTGTGTAGAATTAACAATATAATTACTCGAAGTAATATTGATTGCAGTCGCAGAAAGATCATATTTATATATTACTCACAACGATTAATTTAGCATGGGAATATCAATTCAGATTTTAGTGAGAAGGTTATATCTTGCCCGTTTAAAAAAAAAAAAGCTAATAAAAAGTAATGTTTATTTGAATCGAAGTGAGTCAAAAACGAATTGAAAAGCGTGTCTGTAAAGCCGACCTCTCGACAGAGCTTCGTTAGTATGTAATGCTGGTGCGCGTCGCGGCAGATTCTATTCATCTTCGGAAATTGGGAATGCCACCGTACATCATTCTCACCATTTGGAAATGAAACGGGGTCTGTTTACTACTTATCTTTGTGCAAGCATTGGGCCCTTGAGATTAAGACATCATTAAAAGTGAATTCGTTAAAAACGGAATACCTATTTGAACAGAAATAAGCAATGATTGACTTTCTTTCCTTTTAAGATGCATCTCAAATCTATAAGGATCTTTCCTCTATGATCTTATAAATAAAAATACGTGATAAACACAACCGTATAAAACATACACGTTAGTTTTCGTAATAACGAGCATAATGTACGCAAATGAAACGTTAAAACGATGTTCGCACAGTACATCGAAATGCTATATTTTTAGCGTAAATTTCTTACAAGACATAATTTTACTTCTTGGACGTTGAGGGGCGTTAGCAGAACCTGCACTTCAGGTTTGTGGGGTGACCATCCTTGCCCCAAAAGCGCTATCCTGAAAAAAGGTTTACCTCTAATTTAACAAGACCATCAATTGTCCAAACTACAACTTGTTTTTATTAGATCTCACCGTACAGTGAAATGTAAAGAAGTTATAAATCTAATATACATATAGAATAAGTAACACAATTAAAAGTGGCCTATGTCAATTTCTACCCTCTTAAATATCTTTGTGTTTTCACGTGAGAGAAAGTCAAACAAAAAATCTTTCGAATTTATAGTAATAGTTAGGATTTTCAGTAGACTTTCCTCTTCCACTTCTGAAAAAAATTTTGAATTGACTTAACGTCGGTAATACGACGCTCCGAAGGGAACCCGTCGGTCGGTCGTCGGACGTCATCCATCAAATATAATTACGTCCTCTGATAAATGCAACCCTCATAGTAACTATTCAATTGACTAAAACATCATAATGAGATGATTTGAGAAATTGTTAAAGGATATAAAAAATTTGAATATAAAAAATTCGGATCGAACGATTTGAACCCGTGTCTTTTTGACGAACCGTAACGCAACGCCTAGCCTTTCGACCAACCGTGCTCCCACGTAGCGGATAAAAAGATAGATAAAACGGTAGAATAATTCGGGTTCAAAGGTTCAAAAAATTTTTTATTTCATTATTTCGAAGCCCTAATTGCTATAAAAGCGGCGAACTAGCGAATACACTGTATTCAATTGAACAATGTAGTCGTTGAGGTGTCCTAACATAGTATAATCCCGAGAAAATAACATTCCAATTCTAACGTGGGAAATACTTTCTTATTTTATATGATATTTTGTTGACATAAACAAGAAAAGTGTTTATTTGTCACGAGTGATCCAAAGAAAATATATTGTTTAGACGGTTAAAGAAGAAACATCGTAAACAATAACTGCGATACAATTTTGAGGATCTACTCAAAGAAGTATTTTCTATCGAATAACCTCACCACTGGATGTACGATGTTGTTTCGAAGACGAACATCTGTTATATTGAGTATCCTGTATACATTTTATAATTGGACATCATTGACATGTTATAGCAATTATTAGACTTAGTTTAAATAATTAACCAATCTGAACAAAAATGATGATGTGGACCGCGCAAGGGGAATTGAGCAATGTTGCTCACGTACCACCAAATGATTTGTCTGCTGTTTTGCCGTATTTTATACACGAAAAAATAAGAATAGGAAGTTACGGATATGAGTTCCCAGATTATATACATGTAGGCATGATATGATACAAGAATCATATTAAAATATATGTCAACAAATCATACCTTGCGTATGCTGTAGGTACATAGGATAATCGAAAACGTGCAGGTGCATACTCCTACCTATTTTTGAACCCATATATGTGTTATCGTAACGACCTCTTAGCAGCTTTTCTATCGAACTTTTCCTTCACGCGATTTCTTTGGCAGTCAGTTTACTGTACATATTTCATCAGATCTATGCAATAATTAACTATTATGATTTAAATTATTTAATACACAAACTGTTATTATATTAGCATATAATCATAACAGTTTGATGTTGATCAGGTGATTAACACCTATTAAACTAAATATAGAGATATATAAAGACTTAGATAGATTAACCGTCCACCGTCCACCTAGAAATTGGCATCGGAAAAAAGAAAATTAGAACTTTGATAATATGTTGGAATATGTTCAAAAGTTACACAATAATTGCTACCTACATAACCTAAATTTGAAAACAATATAAAAATTTAATATGATTTCAAGTCGTATAAAATAAATATTCCGCGAAGATATAACAAGTAAACACGCAATATAAGTGTCGAATCAGTCTTTCGCGCTTCGATTTACCTTCGAATTCTTTGTCGCATGAAACAAGAATTGAGAGGCAATTTAAAGAAGACGGTATTTCGTAATTGTATTAAATATAGCGTCGATACAGAACGATCGATTCTTTCTAATGGGGTCGACGCGGGACATTGTTCCATTGTCACTGAAGGCGCGAAATTCAGTGATTTCATTGAATTCAATCATCGTAGGCGGAATTGAGACGGCTAATGAGATTTATACAAATTAAGTTATTACCTTATTGATCCAATTAGTACTTCATATTGCAAATTTTTATTTTCTTTAGCGCATCAAACTGATAAAATGTAACTAAAATTTTAATTAATTTCTGTCATTATAAATACATTAGCCTATAAAAGTCGAACTAATAACGTTGATCAGAGGAGGCAAATTTAAAGTTTAATTCATTAAGTAAGTGAAAAGAAAACTGTGAAATCTCAAATTCTGAAACTTTCGTTCTTTATAGTTTTTTCCATGAACCGACGTGGAAGTTCCTAATAACTTCAGTGAAAACAAGTTGAAATGTTTCTATTTATACAGTTTTGATTTCAAAGAACTTTCAGATTCACTCTGTGTGATTAAATTCATAATGATTACGATACATTGCTAAGTTTTTATTTCAGTGAAAGCAAATGTAGGACATCATGTTCGGCTTTTCGCATATGAATGCTATAATGCATACTTTTACTCACTTTACAATTTTTTCCTTTATACCAATATTATTACGATTTACTTGCCAGTGAAAAATTAATAAATTGTGTTGTATTCGCCCAAGTCTCTAAACAAGAACTCGGATTGTTATTGTGTTATGTTAATAAAATTGCTATTAATTATTTGATACATTTATATAGACTATATAATAATTGTCAGTTATTAATAGTAAACTACTTCTGTGCCTATATAAACTTAATATATAAACTTTATAAAAAAATTTAACAGGTAATATTTAGATTTCTTTATCATTAACTAGACATAAAAGTTTACATGAAGAATTGAAAAATTGCAGTCTAATACACAATTACATTTAAATTTGTAAATTTTTCAAACCTTCCCGTTTTCTAAGTAGATAGTACGATCTGGAAGTAATGCTTCATTACTTTGGCTATGAGCACAAGCTACTGATAAAGCGACTGTGTGCTTTTCCTTTATGAATAAGGGAAAATTACCATTTCTGTTCGAAACCACTTCTTATCAACATCTTTATGGTAATATTACTGCTTAGGTCATGAATATCACTAGTAAAAGATCAAGAGGTTCAAATCATAGGAAGGGATTATAAAGCATGTTTGAAAATATTCGCTTCAATGTAGTGGAATAGTGTTTCAGAAACCATTTAACGAATATTTTAAAAAAGTAAAGATAAATATATGTAAAACGCAATTTATTAAGTAAGAAATTCTTTTTGTATTTGAAACTTGCCATCCGCCCGCGGCTTTGCCCGCGTAGACAATGGAAAACTCGCATAGTTGTCGTTCCTGTGTCCTTTCGAGATACGAGAAGATGAGACAGACAGACAGACGTATCGACAGACAACCAGAGTAGCTTTTTAGCATTTATATTAGCAGAATCATTATTCACCAATGGTTTTGATGAAATTTTTAGGTGAATTAATTTGTTTTTTTTATTTAAACAGTTGGCACTCAGTTTCAAAACGTAAAATCCTCAGCTTATAGTGGTGAAGTGAACCCGATATAATTTGTTTAGGAATCGAGAGCAACCTTCGTGTTCCTATCTAGTAATCCTATCTTGATCCGCAATCCTTTCCTACTCGCCAACACTTCGCATTTTAACGTTCCGTTTTACAGAGCGCCCTTATCCTCTGCTATCAGATCACGTCTGCCTATTTGTTACGTACCCTTTCGCTAGGAAATATCCCAACAAACGTACGCTGAAAGCGCGATTTGTCGGTTTTAAGTCTTTTATTGCTGATAACGGTTTGATAGCTGTGCTTTTATACGTTGCACTGTAATAGAGAAACTACATATAAGTTGTTTATCCAAAACTATTGCTTCATTTTATTAAAGCATTTAACGCAACGCTCTGTCTTTTAATAGCAGATAATTATTTTTTAGAGAAGTGATTAATATATGACTTATTTTCGTGGCGTAATAATGACGGCAAGCAAACAATTTTTATTATATTGTTGGATTCAACTTACTTTTTTTCACTATGAGTAATAAATTTGCGGGTACTGTTGTTTATAACGAGTATGATGGAAATTTTTATTTTAGACATTTTCCGTGATTGATTTACGACGTAATGGAAAAGTTTGTAACACATGTTGACGGCTTTAACGAAGATTTGAGGGAACGACGGCATTCATTTGATATTTTTCAATTTTGCTGGAGTGTGATGTGGTTTAATTAAATATGATGTTGCACTTTTTTTCAGATTAACTTTTTGAATTATTATTTTTAATGTTACTATCTTGTTGCACTTACAATCAAAGTCTTGAAGAGAATCTAACATTAATAAATTAAATGAATAAAGCTTTATTTAGTATAACATTAACCTTATTTATTTATTTTTATAAAATAGAAACTAAATGAAAGCGTTTTTTTTGTGATTTCTTAAAACGGCTTTTCAAATTCCATAGAAGCCACGTCCATTTCAGTGCAAAAGCGCTGACAGACAGAAAAAAGCTAAAGATTTGAATATTTGAAATCGGCTCGCTCGAGTCTTTGACAAAAGTATAAATTGTCGACGTCGTCTTATCGGTTTTGCTTGCTATTTGCTTCTATTCTTGACGTGAAGGAATTTCGATGCGACTTCGTTAGAATGCCATTTTTAGAAGGTATTACTTTGTATACATTTGTTTGAAGCAATCTCATGAAGAGGTATCTCGTTCGTTTCATTTCACCAAGCAATACGATTACTCACAGTGCTCCCAACGTGTACAGTATTGGAGCTTTTAAGGATTATGCGGATTGTGAAAGGCCTGTAATACGCCCACTTCACGTTGTGGTTTTGGGAGCGCTAACGGCGCAGCTGAACCGGGTTGGTTTGTATATGCATTATCTAAATATAATGGAATTTTTACATAGCAGCTCATGACTATTTTATTTTCTATTAGTATGTTGTAGTTGTTATTGCACTTGGACACAATATATTGTTATGCCATTGTACATCATAATTTTCAAATTGGTCCTAAAATGTAGGGCGTATTCAATGTAAATCATCTGGTTTATATATTATAGCTATTTTGTTTAGTAAAATAAACTACCTGAGGAAAGCATTATATTTTAGGAACGGGATATAAATGAATAATATTTAGTTTTAGTCTTTTACGTACAATAAATTCAAATAAATTCAATTTTAGAGACATGAACATTAAATGGATACTTCTTAATGTCCAACAATGTGGAATGATTTGTTTAAGTTAAACACTACTTGTAAGTCACTTGCAATCGCAAACAGCTGTACGCGCGACATCTGCACCAAAACTTTTTAACAAGTCGAGACTCGTTATACTGCTGTTTTAATCTTTTGTTTGTTTCTGAAAACTTTTACCTAGCCAGAAGTTATTTCTTCAATTTACAGATTTTTTAATGAGTTATCGCGACAATTTACATTCAATACTAAGCATAGTAATACTAATAATAGATTAGCAGAATTCTGTGGCGCCGTTAAAAGCAATGAAGTTGCTTCAGTATGTTAAACATTGATTGCTGATCCTAATAATTAAATTATTTTTAATATCATACTATCTATAGTGCACGATTCTAATAAAAATTAAAAACTATAATCCAGCAAATAAGTTCTCTAAAAACTTTTCATATTAATGTCATCTCTATTTCAGAGAGGAATTCACGAAATTAATTATTAGAATAAAGTATTAAAAGTATTCTGAAAAGCCTACAGATTTATGGAATACCCGATGCCAAAGGTATTAAAAATAGTTACACGAATGGTTCGACGAAGTTCGTAAACAAAATATATTGACTTTGGTATTCGATTTAGCCGTGACCAAATCTCACTTTGTTTATTTTCCGTGTACGTAAAAGTTTCGACCGAATTCAAGTTTTAGTTTTGAATACAATTGATTGTACGAATCGAATCTCGCCTCGTGATCAAATGTTGTCTATTCTTTCAAATTTTCTCATGAAATCTATTTCATTATCTATTGCCTAGTGTTTTTTTAAATAAAATTTTCGCAATACAGAATTAACCTGTTTCCGCTCAAATATGTTTATTCATTTGAATATGTTTAAGATTCAAATGACAGAACTCATTTAACCCGTCTCAAAAGTCCACACATTATACATATTGATTAACTCAATTTAATTTACTTTCTGAACTCAGCTTACTGACCTGATTGTAACAGACCAGTAAGCGAAGTTCAGGAGTACTAAAAACACAAGATAAATTACAAATAATATATCTACTGTAGATAAGGAAAAGTTGTTTATTAACGAGTATGAAATATATTTTACTTAAGAATGTTTTGGTATTGACATGGGGTCGGCTCGAAGCATAGCGGGTTTCGCTTCGGAATCCAGATTTTTCCTGTTACATGCTTCAGGTTTTCCTATACCTTGCTTCCTAAAGATTAACCCTGACGTCTGAAATCCTCGTACAGTCTGATACTTTTAGTTTGCTGATTAGCTTTAGTTGTACTTTCTAAACGACCAATTTATTAATATATGTTTTTGAAATATATCCATCTAAGTCGACGTATAGAAAATATCCCTTGCTTCAGTCATGCTCACAGACATAGGCATGTCTATCGTTTTATAAGATTCCATCTTTCCCTCATTATAAGTATGATTAATAACTAATATATAAAACAATTTAAATTTAAATGGTGCAAACCGATCCTAAACAAACTAATATTGTGAAAGTGTTCGAAGTAAACAGGCGTGGATGTAAATATTAGTTATTAATCAATCAGTCTTCACGTGTCTAAACCTGTAGCAATTATATAACCTAGTAATTAGATTACAGTAGGTCTGGAATGTTCTTGATCGATGAGAATGTTCTAGTAGTTTCATTGATTTATGTGGTCAGGCCAGTGTGAGGACTATCCATCACCTATACAATTATATATTGAAACATGTTTATGGTGCCCCTTGAGACTGTTATGTAAGATATTAGTAATTGAATGAGCATGCTGATTGACTACTAACACTGCTAATAGTCTCCTCCCAAAATAACAATAGGATTATTGTTATAGCTATCAAAATGCAGCACAGGATAGGTGTTGCACCCAATAATAGATTATAATCATATACTATTCCAAAGAAAGACAACAATTTTAGATGTTATAAAATTAATTTTATATGGAAACAATTTTATGTCATTTCAATAGATTTTATGAAATCCTGTTCGCAACTCCTCCGAAAGGAACATTGCCATT
>NC_052114.1:10529454-10547771 GCF_012273895.1 Zerene cesonia | reverse complement strand
TGAAGGACTACCGCAGAAGCAACACCTCTGCGAATTTTAATGGGCGGTGGTCATCGCTTACCATCAGGCGAACTACCAGCTCAATTCCCCGCTATGATACAAAGATACAAAAAAAAAACCTTTACATACAATTACTCTACAAATATTCCAATTATAATAAAAAATGTTTTTCATTTCAATTGAATTAAAAAATTTATTAATCAGGTGTATCTTGCCATTTTAATCCATTTATCTCGGATAAAAGACAATACGAAATATAATTATCTATTCCTTGTAAGAGATAATTTATGATAATATTTAATGTCTGAATATTTTCAGTGACCGGAAAGTTAAAAACAACGTAAATAAGTGACCTAATATTAAAGATAAACAAGTCAAAACAACGGCAAACATCCCTGGCGTTCGTGGTTAATAAACCGCTTGATTGAAAAATAACGCGAGAAAATATTTTAAGAATTAGAAATAATTTTCCTCGCTTTTTTGTACAATATCAATATGAGTTTATTTGCTATTTAGTAAAATAAAAATCAGATTATGTAACAATGAAATGTAGCATACCTACATACATAGCTGTGTTGTATGTATAGTATACAAGCTGTTGCCCGCAGCTCCGCACGTGTGGAAAAAAATATCATGGTACAAACTTTCTACCCCTTATTTATCCCCTTGGGGGTAGATGTTATCAAAATCCTTTCTTAGCGAATACCTACGTCACACAACATCACGTCTGCATGCCAAATTTCAGCCCGATCCGTCCAGTGGTTTGGGCTGTGCGTTGATTACAGGTGACTGACCTTTGAGTTATATATCATCATCATCATCATCAGCCCTTATATGTTCCCACTGCAGGGACACAGGCCTCCTATGAGGGTTCAGGCCATAATCCACCACGCTGGCCAAGTGCGGGTTGGCAGATATCACATGTCGTCGAACTTTTTGATTCTCGGACATGCCGGTTTCCTCACGATGTTTTCCTTCACCGTTTTAAGCAGTGGTGATGTTATCTACACGCGCAGATAAATTGAAAAATCAATTTATTTCCTGCGCGCTCGCCCGGTCTCGAACCCCGACTTATCGATTTTGAAGTCCGAGGTTCTCACCACTGAGCCACCACTGCTTACCACCACTGCTTGAGGGGTCAGCCGCTTCGATGGGAACCAGTTGCCACGCTGGTCTAGAGTGGTATCACTCCGGTGATTTGGGACGTCTGTAAAGGCGATACAATGAGGAAACACTACATATCTTGAGAGTTATATATATTTACATGAAATTAGGTTTTGAGTATTGGAATTGGGGAACCAATAATTTAAAATGTACACTGTACTACTGTATGTTGCTTTAACATTTTTTTTATAATTCGCCCGTACTTATTACATAAGGTGGGCGGAGCCGGGTCGATTCTTCCCGTCTGTATCAATTCGGCCTCTTTTTTTTGGCATAGACATAGACAAATGTTTATCGTGTGATCGCAACACAAACTTACCGAACAACAAAAAAATAAAAAAACAGAGATTTCCTTACCAAAAAAGAAATAAGAAAGCATTAACACTAATATGTTTTGAAAGCTCACCATCCATACTTGTAGTTAGAGTCTATATTATAGCGTACATCCCTACTAATATTATAAACAAGTAACTCTATCTGATCGTCTTTCTCTTCCTCACGCCTAAACCTCTGAATTGTTTTTGGTGAAATTTCGTACAAAGATAATTTTAACCATAATAATATCACAGGAACGAGAACTATCCGAGTTTTCCTTTGACTTCGCATGTCGAGCTGTGGGCAGAATGTTAGTTTTTTATACATACATGTTGAGCTCTAAATTGTTAATTATAAAGCGATTTTGTTATCTTTGTATGACGCAAATGCAAAAGAGATCATCATGTGATACTCGCAATGTGCATTCAATTGATAAGTTTATATTATTCTCACAATTTAAGAGGTAGTAGCTACGAGTACAACCTTTTCCTTGTGTCATTGGTGTCCCGCGTGGGGCATAAAGTATGGAGTGGACGATAATGACTTGCGGAAGTCAACGGAACTCTCAAATATGGAATAAGTCTTTGTTTCGCAGTCTCGGGGGAATTAAGAGCTTTTCAATGGCTTTGCGAATTCCGTTCCGGAGAGATTTTAATCAATTCTTTGACGATTCCAATAAATCTTCTTTGCATCCAATTATTTTAAATTGTATTAATGGGATGCCATGATTTGTCATCTTTCTACGTAACGGATTTTATTTTTGTGGGCTTTGTGAAACAAACATATAGCAATAAAATCTATTAACTATTTAGTTAAATCGCGTTTCGTGACGTAACGTATATTTTCAAGACGGATACGATTTTCTGCTCAATTAGAAATCAACACTGAACATCGTAAAAATGAACATACTAAAACTGTTAACGTTTTTTCATATTGTACAATGCTAAAATCAATCTGAACGCGCACTATTGAGCGTTTAATAGAAAAGCATTCCGTGAGTCAACATGCTAGTACCTTCAGCTGCAATTCAATCAAAGCAGACAAATTGACACGAAAGGATATCGCGTACTCCATCAAGCGTGTTTGTTCAGACCTGACTGATGGCTTGTGGGCCCGATGCGATACTCGTTCACCCTGAAAACTATTAACAAAGCTATTCATTACGAATGTAGTTTGTTACTAGGAGGCTTCTTCATTTGAAATTATGTTAATTTAAATTTAATGAAACAATTTTATCTTAAGGACCATCAGTTTATTCTGTTATTCTCAATGTATGATAGATTGACGTTACGGTATTGCATCATTTCTCATAATTTTACTTACTCTGTAGTATGTTAGTTTTCATTTTAGGCCTCATAACCAATATTTTATACGCATCCTCAACTAATTGAACTCGATGCTTTCTAAAGATATAATTATAATTAATTAAAGATTCACACCATTAACCTTACAACAGCATTATTCCGATTCCACAAGCCAATTTCACAATAAATAAATTAGTATCTTTACTTGAAACGGCCCTATAAATTATATTATAGAATTTGTTGAGCCCATTATGTCTGTACAAGTAGTGTTTACGCTTTATAAATTGCTTCATTAAACAAATCAACGGAATGGCGTAATTATAAGCTAATATTACACGGTGAACGTAAATTACGAGGAAATTGAAACTGTTTACCAACGCGATGTAGCTGCTAGCGACAGCTCGCCTACATCCATTGGAAACTATAGGAGAAGCAAACTAGTCGACTATTGTTATAATTGTTAAATGTGAGATATGTATGAGTTAATCTATATATATAAAATTCTCGTGTCACAGTTTTCGTTGCCATACTCCTCCGAAACGGCTTCACCGATTTTGATGAAATTTTTTGTGCTTATCCGGTATCTATGAGAATCGGCCAACATCTATTTTTCATACCCCTAAATGATAAGTGTAAGGCAGAACAGCGTTTGCCGGGTGCAGCTAGTTATATATATATATATATGATTGAAAACATGTTGAATGATGTAATAATACTAATTTGTGTTTTGCATATATTTTTTTAATATGAATATTTTAAAATATAGACACTATATACATAAAATGCACTTGTGTTTATTCTTAGGAGCCTGAAAAATTTGCAATTCAACAAATTACACTTCAGAACACATTTTAGTTTGCGTATATAATTTTTTTGAAGTTTTATTAATTTTTACATTTCGAGGTAAGAGAATAAAATATTGTTATTTGTAGAAGAAAGTGCATAGAGGCTGTAAAATTAATTGGCGACTTAGTCATACAGTGGTAGATAGATTCGTATCCAGTAGCTGGTTGCCCTTTAAAGTCAATTTAACATGGAATTCCCTCCGCGGCCGCCCACCCGCGTAGCTGGTTTCAGATAACGGTCAGGAATCTTATTAAGCTCTGCATAAAATTGTACGTAAAACAACCGAAATTGAGTATGAACATACAACTCAACCATTTATTTATTTGACCCTTCCTTATGACAATGAAATGAAAATTCTTTATTGCGTACAAAAACAAATATATTGGGCATCTTATTTCGTCTTTTAGTATTCTATAATTTTTAGTTAATGCCCGTGATCACATTTTGCGAAGTGTTCAAAACATCTAGATAAATTACGCATTGACCGAAACGTTTTCAAAATGACAAGCCACGGGTATCAAATCGAAGGGCAGCGAATCGCATTTCTTTCAATCTATAATTATGCCCCATTACTGTGGACATTATGTGCTATCAAGCGCCGGGAATGCTCACTAACAAACTATCGACGGACAAAAAAGTTTTTATTTGTTCTAAATAAAACAAAACAATAATACGTGGTTCACGGAAATGTCCTAGTCGAACGAAAACAACCTCATCTATATTTCCAAATGTGTTTCAGGTATTTAGAAGTTATGGTAAAAATATTTTTTATTTAATAAATCGATATTAAATTATACGGTGTGTACTATGTACATATTGTGCTATTGGGACAAGAATGTTATTAGAGTGATGACAGTCCGTGTGTTACTTAATGAATATTGTTAAAAAGAAAAAGGAAAGAACTTACATAATACTAACAGTTATGTATAAAAGTGAAATGCATATCGTATTTACTATTATTATCCTATTCTAAAAAGCATTTTCAGGTTATTGTCCGTATCACAGCGTGCATTTTTCGTTTTTATTTCTGTCTCGTTGTGTGCTTCGATATAGCAATAATGTGAACCGCTTTAAAAGGCAAGCAAAGAATATTATGAACTAACAGCGGCTTGTAAAGGTGAGCTGCTAAACTTTGTCATTGTTAGGACATTGTGTCCGCAGTTAGAAAACTTTGTTTTAATTGGCTCCAGTAAGGAAAAGTTGTATATAACATATTTACATAGATCTTTTTAAAAAAATTCAGTTTATAAAACTTAGAAATTTTATGAAATTATTACGGAAAATTTTAAAATGATGAAAGGCATATAATGTGTGTGTTTTTAACACAACACAACATATAATATTGTATAATTATTAGTAAGTAGTTTAATTGCGTAGTTTAAAATAATTTGTGATCAAAAAATATTTTTATCGTATAAATATAAACAAATATTTCGCAGGGAACACAGACTACGCCCACTGGTTTCCCTAGGATTTGAGGATATGTACATAAATAAGTTGCATGCAAGTAATACGAATACGAATATTGTGAGATGATAAAAAAAGAATAAATATATATACAAAGTAATATCAAAGTCGTTTTTTGGAAACTAGCGCTTAATATAACACTTTAGGTATCTTCGAAATCAACGGAATGACGTATAAATATGGAATCCATTTCGCGATTGGCGAAGTTACAGCAAGTTTGGTGTAGTTTCGTGTAATCAGGGAATTCGCATTGTTGACCGCGGGGCTCGGCGGTATTGTTCCTGTGAATCGTGTCAGACAAACTTTGGCCGAGATACCGCTGATTTTGTTAACGCTGTTTCTTATAAGAGTGAATTTTGTGTGAAATATTCGTTGTGTGTTAGTATAGGATTGGATGTGGCTTTTTAATGATATGTTAATGATCGTTGAGAAGATGTTGGTACAATTGTTTCTTTCATGTTTTTTAAACTGTTGTAGTTGCAGATTGTATAGGTGCCAATATCATCCACAAAGCATACAATTAAATATAATTACATATATTGAGGTCACCATATCGTAAATTCTTAACTATAATGTAAACTTCACGTTAGCATTACATTTAAAAATTACATCAATTTTTTATTTACATATCATAATGTTAACTTTAAATGAGTAAAATGTTCACCTGCCAATAAATATCAAACATCAAAATATTGGCGGTCATTCTTATCTACAAAATGGATGCAAAAACCATTTGCATGATTTCATACTGAATAATTGAGCACGGAGAGCGCTGATTTATTGGTTGTAATTCGTAATTATAGCAGTGCAATGTAGTATTTCTTAGAGGCTATATAAATTAAAAAGCATAACATATACGAACAAGTTTTTACTTTTTACATATTTATATTAACTCTTGGAGAAATAAGATATAAGGTGGATGCATCTTTAATTTGTTTCAATGATTGATCGGGAGCAGCAGGTGATGATATTCAGTTACCTTGGAGTAATCCCAGATTCTATTTGTACGCACACTTACTCAGAATTAGTTACTGTTTCTAACAATCGCAATCACAGATTTATTCCCTGGTGTTATAGAGGACAGAAGAGAAGACTTTGTAACACTATTAATCAAAATATTATAGTAAAAACTTTTAGAATTAGAACAGAAGAGAATGTATTTGTGTTAAGCAAGGATATTACAGATTATGTGGAACACAATTAATGTAAGCAAATGTGTTGGCAGCGTGACGAACATCTTCCTGGTGAACCTGTCGGTGGCGGACCTGCTGGTGACGCTGTTCTGCATGCCCGTGCAGATCTCCAAGTCGGTCACGCTGCTGTGGTACTTCGGCGAGGTCATGTGCAAGACGGTTAACTTTCTACAAGGTGAGAGGTCATTTGTAGAATTTTATGTGAAAGTTATAAGTTCTAATTGGTTAAAGGGTAAGTTTTGACATAAATTGTTGTAAAATTTAATTTACGGGACCAAAATAGCAAAGAAAATGTAGAATGTATAGATCAATTAAAATACGTTTATGTTATGGCTAGCAAAAGACATGGAAATAATTAGTTTTTGGATATGTTAAGCATCAAAAAGCATTAAGAACTCTTTCATTAATTGAATTAATAAACGTTGGGTTTATAACACTTTCATTTCTAAATATTATCAGGTGACGTTAATTTGTAGACGCACAACGTACTACAAAACAAGTATAATGGTCGTTTTGATATTCGTATAAAGACTCGTTTTTAATATATTTTAATAGGTTCGTAATTGAGATATAAATTGACCCATTACGAGGAATTTCGATACTACGAGAGGGTTCGTGGTGTATTGTACAGAACATTCAGAATTGTTCGTATATAATATTATGTTTAAGTATCTTCTTATCAAAATATAGCTCGGATATAGAATTTTGATTCCCAAATGTTAGTACGTTTCAGATATTACAATATAATTCATATAAACGTTTACATAATAATGCATTTAAAAAAAATCACTAGAAGTTTAACTAAAGATTCCACGAATAGGGCAAACCCAACATTTGTTCATAAAATTAATTCATAAAAGTTGTTAATATAAATGATTTTTCCCAAGTGTTTTAATTAACCATCCCGCCAATATTTAATTCCGACCACTGGATCGTAAAATCTCTAATCAAATATTTGACTTCAAGTAATTTGAAATGAAACAGACACCAATGACCTTTGGAAAATATTTCTGTCCCGAGAAGTAAACGAGTTAGTACGAAAACAGGGATTGTACAGAATTGTAAAGAATTGTAAAACTGTCACGCTCACGTTCGCAGCGAATAAAAAATGTATTTTACCATTGTTTCCCATTTTTTGACATTTTGCTTGCGACTAATGCAATTGTTGCTACTGTGATTTTTTGTTATACGATATATTTTTAGCGACTATGATAATAGATATATAGAATTATAAAAGATGAAATGGCCGACACATTTGTTGAATCAGTTAAGTTGTATTATATTTATAGCGGAGTTAACGCGATGAGAGGCGATAAATTGATATAATCTCATGTTCGTAAAGCAATTAATGTCGGTTTTAACGGTTTTTATAGTTATCATCGATATTCATGTCGACTTTATATTTCATAGTTATTTTTTGATTGAGGTCAAAGCAAACTATTTCGTCCAATTTGTATAGACTATAGAATTGCGAAAAATCCCAAATAAATTGGGTGAGCGGGTAACAGATCAAAGACTATGTTAGCTTGTGGAATTGGGCAGACATTTAAAGTAATTCTTGTGAATATAAAGTATTTGTAGTTACTCTTTTCCTTTTATATTCAATAAGGAAGCCTTTTAAAATATTTTGGTCGCAAGAGGGGTCAGAATGATCAAAATTATTTTGATTTTCATTTCGGCATACATTTTTATTTTTAGACTTGGGATAAAATTTAGTAAGGTGAGATCTTTCTTAGACCACCTAGACAAATCTATCCGGTACTCATTGAAAACATAGAGGTTTTGTGTGATGCTCAATCAAACACAGAAAGATAGACAAAAAAAATTAATCACAGTTTCAGGTTCGACGTCGAACTAGTAACAAGCACTGCCTATTTTTCTTTTTTTCTAATGTTTTCAATGTACAGAACACTTTTACAGATTAATATCTCGTATAGATATATTTATTTTCGAAAACGTATTTTTTCATCTATACTAATATTATAAGGCTGAAGAGTTTGTTTGAACGCACTAACCTCAGGAACTACTGATACGATTTGAGAAATTCTTTCAGAGTTAGATAGCCCATTACATTGAAAAAGGCTATATACTATGTATGTACGACGGACGAAGTCGGGGCGTACCGCTCGTTTTCCATAAAACATGAAATATTCCCATAATGCTTAGTTTATTACTCAGAAAAATTAAGAAAATCATGGAAGAAACAAAGCTAACGATGTAATGACCCAGATTCATTATTACGTTTTTGATAAGGAACAAAATGTTGCTAATATTCAAATCACTAGACAAATTGCTTTTTAATTGCAAAAAATGAAAAATAGTCCCATTTTTATATAAATTTCTAAGTTCTAAAAGAAAAATTTGGGTTTATCAATCGACTTCAAAATAAGGAGATTTTTGAGTTTCAAAATCACATTTCGAGCTATAGCAGCTATTTTGCTTTTGAAAGCACGCGGAGTTATTTATTTTCATTTAACGCCAACAACAAATCAACTAGTCGGAGCGCTATAAGAAATCCCGCTCGGCTACGCAGGGGTGGCGGTGTCGTCGAGCG
Organism: Zerene cesonia; assembly: GCF_012273895.1. NCBI lineage: Eukaryota > Metazoa > Arthropoda > Insecta > Lepidoptera > Pieridae > Zerene > Zerene cesonia. The sequence continues at coordinate 10,538,928 of NC_052114.1, read as the reverse complement.
TGTTCACAATAACGGCGATGTCGGTGGACCGGTACCTGGCGATCACGCAGTCGCTGCGCGCGCCGTGGCTGCCGTCGCGGCGCGGCGCGGTGGCGCTGCTGGCGGCGCTGTGGTTGGTCGCGCTGGCCGTGTTCGCGCCGCTGCTGGCCGTCGCCGCCGTGCAGCGCGAGCGCGTGCCCGTGCTGCTCAGCACCGACAACGGATCGGTGAGTGTGCGTTACGTGGGCGGGATTACCCACTTTATAAGAACTGATTTTAAAGAAGGGAAGAAAGCAACATGGAGGCCCCTATACTTTTCCTTACGCTTCCCAGTCCTTACCTTTATTCCTCTCGTCAATCCCTTTTCAAATTTGAAGTCAACAACCTGCCAGCGCAAGGTCTGCAATCGACCTCTCCAGATGCTCATGGACGGCTATCAGACGACCCACCGAGCTGGTAGTTGCATTGCCGACGATGACATAAAAAAAACTCGACTTCACCTGCGTAGTAAACATTTAAAGTTGCCTCCATAAACATATATACAAATAAAGAAAACACAATTAAGATCAATTATTACAGAAAAAGAAAAATAAAATATGTTTAAAGCAAATAATGTCCAACCAAAATATTTCAAGTTTTAAAGTAAGTAAGATACACCATATCATATTACTTTTGGTAAGTTTTAAAAAGACGAATGACAAAATCTTCAGCTGCATAAAAATTGAAAGATAATAGGAAGTATAATGTAATGATAAACAGATTTCAAAATAAATTCTAACCCCGACAAAAGTTTCTATCAAGTTAACCTTCGATTGCAAAACTCATCATTGTTAGTGCAGCAGCTAAGTGAATAGCAGCTGTCTAACTTTTATTGTCACTACTTTATCATAGGACTAAGCTCGAAAGGGCATTTGTCTAGCTCGTAGTGTTCGCTGATTCTATTATAGGTTAAAAAAGTTACCGATTCTCTTGAATTGAAAAGAAGTTACAAATAAAGTATAAAGCATTGCCAAACAGATATAATATCAATATTTATAATAGAGAGGAAACCAATTTTTATTTACAAATGAAGCAATGTATTGAAATAACAGTCAAATTTGAGCATTTATTAATTCGTCTGTCATTATAAATATTTAATTAAATTGGACTGACGGTCTGGAGACAAGTGGACGCTTCGAGTTTATTAAATTAGCTTGTTTAATGGCTATATATAACTATATAATAACAAAATAAATTTACTGAATCATATAAACAATTTATCTTATTCAGGTATGTTTTTATTATACATGAAGAGAATAAGTCATGATATAGGTATTCGAAAAAAGTGAAATAAAATATCTTATCTCCATTCTGAGTGACATTGTGACATCAATGAGTCGCCCGGAGCTTTTAAAGCAATTTATAATTGAGACTGTTGGTTAATTAATTTATATCAATTTAAAACAGAATTCAATGAACGCCTTTATAAATGACTTTTGCTTTGAAATTCATATTTTTTGCAAGTTGCCAGTATTTGGCCTTTTCAGGGTTTTATCCAATTAAAAAAGGAGGAAGTTATCAATTCGACGGTATGTCTTTTGCCTTTGATCAGAACTTTTGACTGGTTGAACCAATTTTAATGATGCTCTTTTTATATGAAACCATGTGCCCATTCAAATTTGGTTTAGTTCTAACAATTTGGTGACGGTCTTTGTTTGTGTTATTAACGATTAGTTTTGGTAGAATTTAATATGATACTATTATGTTCATATTTTATTATATTAGAAATAAAAGCTAAGCAGAGAATTGAGTACCAACTACGAAACCCTAAGCGTAGATAAACAAAGGAACTAGAACCTACCTATTCAGTGCTGTAATAAATTCCTCCAGTCTCGGAGGTGCCAAAATAATGTACTCACATAAAGTTCTTCTATTCCTTTCTCAATCCATATTGCTTTACGTGGATTACGTTTGTGTGGAAAATAATATTTACTCTGTATTTTTTTAATTTGCTTATATATGGTTGTTGCTATATTGCGCAAAGCTAGAAAATGTTAATGATCAAAAATTCATGATCTAATGACAACGAAAGAAAAAAAGTCTTTTTTTATTTTCATCTTTTATGGTATATTTTAAGGGAAAATTAATTGAAACGAAAAAATAATGATGATGTCTTAAATACGGTCGAATAATTGCCTTCGCCTAATTTTTGCAAGGTATAAAAAAAGTTGGGACGTCTCTTCTACTATGACACATAAATTATATAGGAATTATTAAAGTCATTGTTTTTTATTTTAGTCTCATTATCGTGTTGAGTAAAAATTATAGCGATGCTTAAAAAGACTTAGGATTAACAATATTAAAAAGCTTGGCCGGAATTACTAACGTGACGAATTATTACTTGTCAAGTTTTTTTATTTAAATGGAGCGCGGGAATAAACGTATTCCTCTGTATGAATTTGGAGATTTAATGAGATGATTTTTAATCTCAAAAATATGAATAAAAACCTCAATACGCTGTATAATATTTTTGATCTAGTTTTTATTAAAATAAAAATATAGATTAAAATATGGTAATGTTTTGAATCAAATCAAAAATAAATCAAGGGTACCGAACAATTTGAAGCTAATTAATTACAATTAATGCAAATAAATAGCTGATATATGCCTGTACATTTAACAGTATTTTTAACTAGCAATAACTCTATTGTAAATCGACTTACGCGTTAGGGCTATTATTATGCGTAGATTAATACTCAAAATCTAACGTTTGATATCCGATCTCTAAGGGTACAAAGTACACAATGCCAATCTCCCCAGAGGTCGTAACATGAACTTCAAACCCTATATATATATACATAGAGCTAAATTTGAAACAAAAGGGTTGACGATAAATCCGAATGAACGTACTATTGCGAACTTTATCATTATTAAGTGTCCCGTACGATTTCATTTCATTTAATATAGGTTTTTACGCGTTCTGTCCCAATTGGAGAATCTATTTAAATTTGTGTTTGTGGGAAGCTTGATTGACTGCAGATGGTGAGGTTGCGGGTTTCAAATTTCAAGAATTGAATAAATTTCATTGGTTTTTGCTAGATTAAAAGAGTTCAAGAGAATTTATGTCAGAAAATTGCTATCATTCATAAATTCCATTCTTGGACTAAACTTACATGAATACTTAATATACAAGTGTATACAATAGTCTACAAAATAAAAAAGATTACTCATCAAGCGTGACTGTCTTCTGATTAAATTATTCGCTGTGGCTGTAAAATGATCATGAGTTATCTAATCTTCTTTAGAAGATTACATTCTTATGTCATAAGTCTAAACTAATAAAGTTAGAAGCTAGAAGAGTTTGAATGCGTTAATTTGAGGAACTACGTTACCGATTTTAAAAAAATATTTCATCGTTGGTTATTTTCGTTATCCGTGAGTGCTATAGTAACACGGGCGAAGCCGGAGAGTACAAATAAAATGATCGATTTCATTCCACATATAAAGTAATAATAATATCATTTGTATGATCTATACCTATATTTTAAAAGCGTTTGCGAGCCAAAGAGCAATGCTTGTTAATTGCAAGAAAGTGCTTTTGGTATTCTCTTTGTTTCACGTTTTTAATGATACGTCACGTCACCTTACGAGAAGTGATTTATTTTTGTACCTCATGTCAGTTTTGCAGTAATGAGAACTCTCAGTTAAATTAGGAACATTATGTGTATCCAGAGTGCTATTTTAACGAAGATTGTAATATGATTCATTAGAAAGTTAAAATGTAACTTTGTATAATAATAATAAAATTAGTGAGACGCTTCGGCATTCTTATTCAAATTGAAATTATTTACAAGTGAATATCGCTACTCGAGAACATAATTTATTTAAATTTATGACGTTCATAATATGACAGCGTTCATAGTCCCGTTTGGTGTTCCAGCGTGATTTAATGATATTTACAAAACTTATAATTAAGTTAATTCTCGAGCACAACAACTTTGTTTTCATAACAGTTTGTCAAGTTGCTTTGACCTTGAATTTTGATTTTGTAGGGCTGGCGAATAACATTATTTCGCTAGCACATAAAAAAAATGTGTCGCGAAGTCGTTGTCTATTATAAGGTTTTCAACTTAAACGTATTGATATTTGAAAAAGGAAAAGGCGTGATTTTTAAATGGAATGATATGGTCGACTTCGTATCGGCAAAATTTATTATTAGCGTGTATTTGACACAGAGATAATTTTTCAGAACAAATTATATTATTTCGATAGATTGATAACCTTGAAGCACGTTCGCATTAAATAGTAAATATGGTACAAAGAACATTTGGAGACCATATTTCATACTGGAGCGAAGAACTCTGAAGCCATAAAATTATGAGGTAAATTGAAAACTCGAATACTTAAAGATGAGAAATTGCTTCTCTTTAAACAGAAATTTTGTAGATTACAGCTTACGTATAAAAGTTTCTAATACTTTATTAACATTGAATAATGTTATCTTTACATATACATTTGCAATTCAAATGATCGTTATATATATATATATATATATATATATATATATATATATATATATATATATATATATATATATATATATATATATATATATATATATATTATAGCTATTACTCATTTATATTATATTATAATTCGTTGTTACATAACAAGTTCTAACAGTACTTCCTATAAAGGCAACCAATGTAATGTATCTTTTGGAACGTCCTTTTCTTAGTCAAATTCGAGATCAGTTATTATGAATGGATGGAAAGATAATTTTAACTGAAGTTTATACTAATATTATACAGAGGTTTGTGAGTTTTGGACGTTGTGGAGGATAATCTCTAGATCAACTAAACTAATTTTAGCACTTCCTTTGACATTAGGAAAACTACATCTTTAGCCTTCAGGCTTTTTTATCTCAGCTTAAGCCGGGGCAAGCGTTGGTAGAATAAAAGAGTTCAATTATTTTGTTACACCTTTATACTCTGTGGCGTCTCATCAATCATAATCAGTCTGTGATATAATAAGTGCGTTGTGGTTCTTTATTCAGAACTGTTATATAAAAGATTTAGCATCGCTTGCTTCAGTAGTTAACACCAAATCAATTCAAGGTCATTCTTTTCAAGTTTTATACGTTACTTCGGCTTTCAAACATTGTTGAATACTCTTATTTCCATAGTTATGTAGTAAAAAAGAACCCTTTAAAATAAGTACATAGTACATCAGGAGATCTTTCTTATTTATTTAATATTTATTTATAACACTTTATTGTGACCCAAAACTCATAAAATAAAGTATTTATTACTTAATTTTATAAATTCTGACTGAATAACACGGCGAAATACAAAAGGGGACTTTATTGCTTAAAAGCAATCTCTTCCAGGCAACCGTGAGAAGAAAAGTTGTGTAAGAAAATAATGAACAAAAAGAAATAAAATAAATAAAAAAGTAAGAGAAATAAACTAACGAAAAATACACAGTAAATGTAATCACATATAACATGTAAATATAAAAGTTATCTTAGAAATAGAACTCAACACGTTCATCTTGTTGAGCGAGATTTATAGTCTTCATGAATTCACATTGAATAAGAAAATATTACCTTATATTGTCTAATTTTTTGACGGTAGTATAAAAGATTTACCTAATAAAAAAGAGTACTAGCTGCGGCCCCGCGGTTTCACCCGCGTAAGTCTGTCTCCCGTAGGAATATCGGGATAAAAAGTTGCCTATGTTTTATTCCATCTGTCCAGCTATCTATGTACCAAATTTAATTGCAATCGGGTCAATAGTTTTTGCGTGAACGAGTAAGAAACATACATACACATACATATAAATCTATCCTCACAAACTTTCGCATTTATAATATGAGTAGGACTAGCTGCGCGTCCCAGTTCCGCCCGCGTGAGCCATGATATTCTCAGGTAACGTGGCTATGTATTGGTAAAATAATTTTTAAAATCACTTTAATATACCCAGAGATTACTTCCTCACAACCTTTTCTAAACCGTTATTATTTTGTATAGCATGTAAGTAGTTTTTGCACTTTTATATGTATGTATTAATTCTTAATTTTGTATATTTTTTATGTTATTGTATTAGTCTTAAAAACTGTTGGCTTTCCTTACTAAATAAATTCGTAACACAAATTCACATTACTATTATTATATATGTAAATACACGCATATTACTATTAAATCCAAAACCTCAAAACCTTACATGGTACTTTAAAATATTTAACTGACTAAACATAGATTGTTTTTTCATAATAAATATAATGAATTTTCTAAGAGGAGAAAATAGAAAAATATGGACCTTTCCATAACTTCTCATAAAACCAATATAGATTAATAACATCTTAAAACAAACGAATGTGACTATAAATGCGAATTAATTTGTGAAGATGTGTCGGACTGTTAGCTCGGCAAACAGGCAGATCTCGTGAGCACGTGTTTGCGTTGGAATCAACACGATTGCATACTGAGCTAATTAATGATGGGACTTCAGAGCTGGGAGATTATCTGTACTAGATTATTGTGTTCATGCTATACGACAATAACTTTTTCCCTTACATTTTAACGCAACAATTTTGATTAGTTCATAGATATCTAGCCTTGTAAAAGAACATAGCATTACATTTTCACAAAAATAGTTGAAATGGGAAACAGTCCAATTTCAGGCATGTACTAAAAAATTTAATATCCACAATAAGAACACATTCTTAAGATTGTAATAAAATTGACTGCAGACATACACAAACCTCTGTGAGGTCTTTACTTATAACATTTTCAAGATATTTAGTGTTCACGGGTTAGACACATTTACATCATGCTTTTGTTTTTTTTTTCTTTACATAAGTCTAGTATCTTAAAAAAAAGGTGTGTGTGCGATTCACACACGCTAGAAGTGAAACTTAAATCGACAAAAGAATGAGATATATATAAAATATAAAATAGTATGTATATTTCTGTCTCATTCTTTGCCGGCTTCATTCTACACATTTTTGTATTTGTGTCTCTTACCTGTCGTTTTTCCGTTGCATCAGGTTTGAAATCACAACGATTCTAAAGAAGTTTCACTTCAATAAGTAAAACAAATCATTTCTATAAATAAGGTCTCTGACATCCCGGGGATGTAGTTTCTACCAAATTTTGACACGGAATCAATAGACCAACAATTTCCTATTGAAACCAAAAGATAGAGTTTTCGAGTAACAAAAAAATAAATGTCAAATTAATTATGTCAGGTTGATGAATTATGTTCGGTTGATTATAAACGTTCTAACTTTTATCATCAATACAATTTAAACAGAATGTGTACAACGATGTCTTTTTCTAAAAGTAAGGATTGATTTTTTATAACTCATATAACATATTGAAACTTTACAACCATCAGGGTTGTAAAATATCATAAAACATCAAATATGAGGAGATTTGGGCAGATAAAATATATCTGTATTTCTGTCAAAATAAATTAAAAGGTATATTTGACATACATAACATTCACTCTCGCGTTTCTAGTTATGAATTCGAGATAGAGACTTTTAGCTAAAATCATTTTGCAAAGAAAACACTTTTTTAAACGTGTTTAATGGTAAATATTTTATCAGAATATTATGTACAATAAAGTACTGAACGGTTACCCACACTACCGGCACTGTTCATTCTATTTGTTAATAACGATTAAGAGTTTGATATATTGTTGTCTTATAGGCATATACCCACATCCAAATTTCGATTACAAAACAAAAAAGGTCAAATAATTTAAAACTTATTATTGAGCTATCACCAGCTCGACTTCGCACAGTTGAAATTAGCTTTATTATTACACATACGATATTTTAATTACTTACGGCTTATATTTTTTAAGAAATGAACTTATGTTGATGAAAATCTTTTAATATGTTTTTATTTTCGTAACTAACATATTTTGCGGATGAACAGATACAAATTTTTAATTCATATTGCGTTTTGAACTTATAATGCGAACATTGCGTGAGACGAACATCAGTCGTGAGATATTTTAGTTTGCCCTTCTTTCTGTTGCGTATACATTATACAAAATTATGTGCACAAATTGCTTATTTTTCCAAAGCTTAACTCAGTCGCAACTGCCTTAGGAAATTGTTCACTTGAAATAATTGAATGAAACGAATGAAATCCCGTATCGCCTCAGTTATATCACAATAGATTTAAACAGAATCTACTCTGAATTTTCATAAGTATATTTTCATTTGTATATAATTCTGAGATTTTAGTACGTAGTATGTTTTATTTTGTTTAGATGAATTTTTTATGTGTCCTGAATTGGTTTTGTACTCCTGCGTATTCATTTTATAGATTATATATGTTTATTTTTATATAATAATAGTTGACCGACAAACGCTGTTCAGATTTACTCTTATTATTTGGTTATTATTTAACCTTGATTAGTAATAAAATATAACATACGTAGTTACAAGCGCCACTTACGGATTATATAAGAAACTCTGTGGTTGTCTGTGTTATCTGTGCAATGAACAGTCTCTGTTCGAATCTATAACAAACGTTTTTATATGGTTGGTATAAAAAAAAAGATTTGATCGATTCACAGATCTTACCGATACGCACACAAAATTTCATAATCATCGGTCGAGCTGTTTCGCAGTATAATATGAGAACGAACATTGTGGAGAATTTAATATTAGACAGGTAATTGGTATTAAATATCACAGCTACTGCACATGAAACTTTTGTCGCATCGTGGCCCCTTGTGAAGTTGAAAGAGAAACTTCAATGTCATCCAGCACTCGTATTAAATTTAATGACAAAAATTGTAACATAATAGCTGAGCCTTTGACCTCGATAAAAGCCACGTCGAGTGAAGCTTAAGTAGTTGAACGAGAAAATAATATGTCCTTTCTTGTAAACGTTTATGCTATTGCGGCAGATTGTTTCGTAGACGACTACATTAAGTTTATTTCTAAACTCAGAAAGTACACAGTAGTAGGTTGGAAGTGGACACGTTATTTTACACATGTTATAATTTCAATCGTTAATACTGTAAAATAACTCGAATTCTTATCTATATACTTTGTTCATTTCGGGTCTCAAATTATCTCTGTACCTACTAAATTTCATCTGAATAAGTTCAGTGCCTTCAGCGTGAATAAGAGACATACACAAAGTTACATTCGCATTTAGGTATAATATTACTAGTGATTTCATTTTAGATGTTATATTCTTGGTTTAATTGTTAGGTGCTATCTTCGATCATCATTATTCTTTTTTTAGTGATCGAAGTGTTCTACGTATTACACTCTTAATAAATATAAGGCAAAGGTGACTGATTGACCGATCTATCAACGCAATGTCCAAACTACTGGACCAATCGGGTTTAAATGACATCACAGCTGTGGTATGCTTTGACACTAGCCACTATACATGCTCATAGCTACTATTCGCTCTGTGCGCGACTTCAGCGCCATGGTACGTTTGAACTACAGGGGGCTATTGTAATATATTTTACTAA
>NC_052114.1:10514298-10528454 GCF_012273895.1 Zerene cesonia | reverse complement strand
AGTTTCGGATATAGCCACGGGTAGCGCTGACGGTAAATCAGTTTCTCCCCACCATGGCTTCGCACTGAGCGAATATGTGACGCAGGCATCCGCTAGGAAAGGATTTTGACATGTTGAAAATGTATTTGGCAACGCAGGCAAATTGCGGGAAACAGCTAGAGATTAATAATAATATGACTACTACTATACTACGACTATGAAACGAAAATTCAGGTTTAGTCCTGTATTTTTATCAAATAAAGTTGTTAAGGAAGTGGAATGAAGCGCGAAATAACTAAGTATTGATCAAAGTTTGTGCTCAGCTCTAATTGTATAGACGTACGAGTATAAAGCGAGCATTCGAACCACTTTTCAGTTGCTGATAGTTAATCCGATTATATATTGTTAGTTAGTTACAATGATTAACTCATGGAAGTTTATTTGGCGAGAAACTACGATAAGTAAGGACTTTAAAGTTTCATTTTGAACAGTCAGAATGTCATAGCTCGTTATTGCAAGGGATTCCTTGCATTTGCTATTGAAACAACTGGCTATTGCCCGCTTAATAAATTTTCATGGTACAAACTTCCATTTCTTTTTTAGTCCCTTAGGGGTAGAATTTATCAAAATCCTTTTTTAGAGGATGCATGCGTCATACCATCTATCTGTATGCCAAATTGCAGTCCGATCCGTTCAGTGGTTTGGGTTGTACGTTGATCGATTACTATGTCAGTCAGTCAGTCAGTCAGTCAGATCTTTTATCTTAAAGTCTATTACAAATTGTCCCTTATATTAAAAACTGCTTGCTTTCGTGTTGTGAATAAAAATATGTAAATAAAAAATGGTAAAATAATATAAAAGTAATGGTGAATGGTAAAATATGTTATGACGATTCAAAGGTGCTCTAGAAAAAGTCTAATTAAGTAAATAAATGTTAAGAGTTTCAGTTTGTAAAGAGGAAGGAAGGTTCGCTGTAGCTTCGTAGCTACGTAATATAGACATTAAGATTAGACGACATTACGGATCATTCGAATGGATTTTAATTTCAACTGATTGTTGGTCGTCATTTCCTCCAATTGCTTAGATGTTGTTAAGAAAAAAAGGAAACTAAGGAAAATGTTCGCATTCAAATTATCAAAGAATACGTAAGAACTTCGGTATCCATGTCTTATGTATATTTATTAAATTATTTCACCAACTCTATCGGATTATGGTTATTTCTTCGATTAGAGGTGTATTTTTACAACAATTTTATGATTTATCGGGGTTTAAATATTAAGTATAACCGCATACACAACAACACGTGTGCCATTAATACAATAGGATTTAGGAAATCCGTGGCGCGGTGGACTAATGAACGACAAACACGTTTCCCGCTGTTGACTTATTGTGACTGTGTGTGTGTGAGTTATAGCTGCACGGATCATTGGACAGTGCAGAGCTGCTTCGCTTAGAGCATAGACATTTCTAAACTTCATAGTAGAAATGTATTATACAACTCTATTGGGAATCGTGTTTACGTCAATTACTCTAATGAGCCTACAGATTACAGACTTACAATTTTAACGTTCCTTTTTCAAAGACTTGCGGTAACGTTTCTTGGAAATCATTAACTAACTTAGCAATTTACAAAATATCGATCGTGGCTCACATTTAGGTACATGTGTTTAATCATAATCAGTGTTTCAATTCAATTTTCTATTCAAGTTATTACTGTAAATTTTATAATGTCAAATGAAATACGTACTGTCAAACACTCGGACTTAGAGTTAGTTTATCGTAGGTTAGAACAACGAAGATTTAGTAGTTTAGGGAGCAGTTTTTAACCAACGCGTACACATTTTGTTGAAGTTTTCTAATTACCGATAGTTTAAGAACGAGTTTGATTGAATGTTTACGTTCTTCCTTGTGGCATTGACATGCGTTTTGGTACTGGTATATAACCGACGCAGGCTGCGCGTCAATATGGAATTATGTTATATAGGGTAATGCTATCTATTAGTATTACCCTGACTGAAGTTTAATTCCTTAGTCATACTTTCCGTTTCTGTAAGAAATTAGACAATTTAAACTTTTAACATATTGTTATTTTTTTTTTTTAATTCTGCTGATAATCAAGATGACTGATGTAAAATGCATTAACACAAGTTTTTGAAATCTATGTCAATTATAAGAGTAAATTGCAAATTATGGCAAATAAATATATCATCAGAGTCGATATTATTTATCGATATTATGAGAAGGTATGTATGTATAGTATACAAGCGCATTTACTACATTACCATAATGCTTATATAAATATAAAAATATAAGTGTTATTTAAGTGAAATCTCCGACTTATTAATTTGGACTAAAAGTTCGCATTCATCATTTAATTAGTACGACAACAAGCTTGTGAGCTTCTGATGAGAAGTCATAAATATTTTGCGACTGTATTGTCTCCGATATTGTACCGTAACGTTTCGAACAAAGGGGATTATGGCCCCAGCAATATTTATTACTAATTTCGATGTGAAACGTTGAACAAATATAATTCAATTGATACAATTGATGGCATTGTATTATTTAATATAGTTTTGTAATTTCCGCCTTTATTGAGTAGCTCGTATAAAACGATTGGAGTAATTTGAATAATTTATTTCGGAGCTGTTTATTTTGTTATAATTTCCTATATTGAAAAATAATTGTACAATTCAACGAACTTGCCCGATATGAAGTTCTATTGTACGATAGTCATGATCTAAGATATTCTTATAAATGAAACGAAACAAACATGTAATACACTATTTGTAGTCTAGGTTATTATACACTGATTGTTTCGTGCAATTTTTTTAATTTCGCACATCCTGTAGGATTTCCTCAAGGTCGGGCTAGCGAGTGTGTAAGAAAATTTGACTGAGGAATATAAGTATACTTAGAAAATACTTTCTACTTTATACTAGTCCTATCAAAATTATGAAAGGGAAATTTGTTATAATGTATGGACCTATGACTTTCAAGCGAGAGCCACTGAACGGATTTTGATGTTTGTACCAGAATAACACTTAACCTTGTACATTTTTGCCGTTGCCTTGACTAATTAACATACAGTCTATATTCTTAATTCAGATATAACTATAAAACTATAAGACTACATGGTTTTTTTACTAAATAAGTTATTGGACGGTCCTTTCAGGTGTGGGTGGAGCGGAGCGTGGAGTTTTGCACGGAGAAGTGGCCCGACTCAATACGGAAGGAGTTATACGGCACCTTCAGTTTCATCATCGTGTATGCGGTGCCAGGTCAGAGATGCTTTTATATTATAACTTTTGGACGCACTTTTGCGAAAAAAGTAAACTAATTTAACTCTTTAATTGATTCCTATATGCGAATGCGAAAAGGGGGTGAGCCCTTTTCCCTCAAAATTATTATAAATAGCATAGATTGACGACTGGAAAAAAGAAGTGGACTGGGAAGGGTGAGGAAAAGGAAACGGGCCTTTTTCTTTTCTATTGCCAAGCTCGGCCACACTACGTTTTATGTGTACGAGGAATCGCTTTCCCCATTTTTGCGTGTCTGTGTCACATGACAAAAAAAAATTCTTTAGTTGAGGTCAACATCACATAAACGAAATGTATCAGTAATCGATTAAGAAACCACAAGAATAAAAAAATTACACCAGTCCGAGTTATATCAGGCCAACAAATAATATATTTGAAGTTAACAACCCGAACATAGCGGAGAAGTATGTTAATTTATTTTATGAGGGACATATAGGAAATCCGATATGTAAGGCACGTTGTCCAATGGGGGCCATTGGGGCAGTGTGTCGAGATTTAGGTGACACGGGTTAAAACGATTTTATTTTATTTTTGTGTGCAAGATTGTACGCACCTGCTAAACCAATTTATCTATAAGTATAAATTAAACACTTTGCCAATTGCCAATCAAACTAAATCAAGAAAATAATTTTTGACGAAAAACTTTAATATAACTGTAGTAGCTGACGAAACAATCACTTCAAAACAAAATTATAATAAAATTTAAGTTATTAACACGATAATTCAATTCAGAGTTAAAAGCGTGGGGTGCATTTTACTGTAGGTCATAACTATCCTCTCATAGACAGTTGCCAAGTGTAAAAAATAGGGAAAGCTTAAAAGCAAAGACATCAATTGGCGTGCTCTTTAGTTTTTGCGCAATATTGTTGGTTTGTTAACCGAAGCCTGGTAGTGAGAGTTCGCGCGTGGCGTTGCAGGGTGCGTGGTGGTGGTGTCGTACGCGCTGATGGGGCGCCGGCTCTGCTCCGTGCTGCCGCCCTGCGACCTCGCCGACGGCGGCGCCGCCTCGCACCAGGTGAGTGTACGCGTTGTTGCTATTGTATGCGCTAAATGCGATCCAACTAACAATAGAATCGCTTCTGCGCCGTATTGTCGCGTCCATGCCATTAGTTCATAAGAATTAATAATAATGTATTATATGATTAAATTGATTTATGTTATTGAACAATATTTGTTTGACATTATAATCTCAATATATTCTGAGTTATAAGTTTATAAGTTTGTAACTAGTTTGACTGTAATGCAAATGAGACTCCAAATAAATAATAGACATGCAAAGGTACGAAGTAATTATGACAATATCGTAGCGCTAGCAAAACTCACCGATAGTTGCCAACCTTGTGGCTGTCTTCATGAATATTTAATGACAGTTCAAACTCTCTAAGGAACCACTTGCTATTCGACTTTTAACCGAGTCACTGATTTCATTTAAAACTTTATGACTAGTGTTGTTGATGGGTAATTGAAAGAGCGTTACGTGATGAACACAATGAAACATAGTTACAGTTGTTAGTGGTTGACTGCTGCCTATATTGCGTGGCTTGTATTGTACTTTCAACTGACATTTTTATCACACTTGTTTAAAATAATAAATGCTCACTGTTGCTATAGATATATATTGATTGTATTTGTTGTTAATTTTCCCAAATAAATCTCAAACTAAAATATTTATTCATTTAATTTGACTTCTTCTAAAAGAACAAATAAGTGATATCGATATGGTGTACCTATCTATAAACTATTACTAGGAAATTATATTTTTTATTCGGAGCAGAAAAAAATACGTAATATCATTAGATTAGTTCAAATGGCGCACGTTTCAGTCTTTTAAAGGTTGAAAGATGCAGTTTCTCAAGCGATATCGCCAAGGGGCTGGATAATTATGCGAGAAATCGTTCACCATGAAACTGAAGAAAAAGCTTTCACGGCTTAATTTAAGAAGCTTTTTATTTGAATAAATTTTCTTGTGCAAATATTCTCAAAGATCGTAAGCGCGAGGCCAAGGTGAACTTTTCGTAATAAGGGAATGGAGATTGAATATACAAGCTGTGCCCCGCGGTTTCACTCGAGTAAAAAATATAACAAATCTAAATAAACTCATTTAAACTTAGCCTGATATTGTAGTTATCGTACTTTTTTGATTTGGTTTCGAAAAAAAAAGTTACTTAATAATCTTTATTCGTGCGTAGAGGCTTGTGCAAGGATGTCTCCCTGGAGCCGATGGTAACCCGCCCTATTGAAATTATTAATTACTAGCTACGCCCCATGGTTTCACCCGCGTAAGTCTGTATCCTGTAGGAATATCGAGATAAAAAGTAGCCTTTATGTTATTCCAGTTGTCCAGCCATCCACAAAACAAAACAACATCAAATTTCATTGCAATCGGTTCAGAAGTGTTTGCGTGAAAGAGTAACAAACACACACACATCCTTACAAACTTTCGCATTTATAATATTAGTAGGATACTAGCTTTTGCCTGCGGCTTCGCACGTTATTATACCTATATAAACCTTCCTCTATGAATCACTCTATCCATAAAACACCTCATCATTCCTTGTGTAGTTTTAAAGATTTAAGCTTACAAAGCGACATAGGGACAGTGAAAGCGACTTTGCTTTGTACTATTTTGTGATTATTTATATCCTGTTGAGAACACTGTCAGGGAGAGTTGTGTCTGGGATATGAAACATGCTCTCTTTATGATAAATAATATGTATATGTATAATTAATAAATTACACAAGTAGGTTCATACAAATATTTTTCTACTTAAATACACAGACTTATATTAATTATCTTGAAAATAGACTGTTACAGGGGACGTAATATACTTTAAGAGAGATTATCCTAGCGATATTGGATACTTTAATACGAGCTCACGTATCTGATGTCCTTGGGGTTTTATTCCATTTCTAAAATTGTTCAAATAAAATAAAATAACCTAATATATAACAAACACTGACAATTAATTTTTTCTTCTTTATTCATTTCCTTTATCCTTTTTTTTTCTTTAACTATTTCTAAAGTGCCTACTATCATAATCAGTTTATCGACCGCTATTACCTATATTTAGAAGTTTGTTGTACATCATAATTTATACTAATATTCTAAATATATTGTGGGAGTCGAGCACGCTTAGGCACGAATTGGGCCAGCTCGCACCGGGGAAGTACCACACCCCCACAGAAAACCGACGTGAAATAGTGGCATGCCACTATGTTTCGTACGATGAGTGGGGGAGCCGGAGGCCCGTTTCCTTTTCCTCACCCGTCCCAGTCCATTCCTTCTTTCCAGTCGTTAATCCATTCCTTTTCCCTTACCCCAAAAAAGCGGGCAGCGCATTCGCAGAGGGAATGTTCATGGGCGGTGGTGATCGCTTACCATCAGGCGAACCACCAGCTCAGTTGCCCGCTATGACATAAAAAAAATGTGAAAGTTTGTTTGTTTGGATGTTTGTCCGTCAATCACATTAAAACTAGTGAACGGATGTTGATGAAATTTGGTATACAGACAGGGATAGTGGTATACAGTAGGGTAAATTATATCCCGATTTTTTTATTAAAGCGTAAGAAATTAATTTGAATGTGATAACAGCGAGCCTGCTGCGATTTTACACAACTGCCTAATTGTTGAAGTCAGTCGATATCAGATCATAGCCAGATACAAAACCCATCAACAGAGTGAGGCTGTTGTAGAGGCTGAGGCAACGTTTTATTGGTTTCGACTACTAAATTACTTTTGACAGGTTATGTAAAATATGTTTCATACACCAAAATATTAAGACGTTCCATCCCATTGCTAACAAGGATTTAATATCCTAGGACGTATCTTGGAAGTATATGTCAACAGGATGTATATTTTGTTATAAATGTGAATATTATTATTCAATACATGGATATATCTTGACAAAGGCATTGGTCATTACATGGTGTTGAATTAGTTACTATCATAGTTTTTACTCCGTTTTATTTTATTCAAAATCTCTATTTTCCGGAATAAATATATAAGTTCATTGTAAAGAAGGTATAAGATGAGAAATTTTTAAAGACTATAAAAAAAAATTTAACGAGGCGGGAATCGAAACCGCCTTATATTTCGCCTCGTGATCATTTTTTTCTATTTGTGATAAAGCAGTGGTGGCTCAGTGGTGAGAACCACGGACTTCAAAATCGATAAGTCGGGGTGCGAGACCGGGCGAGCGTGCAGGAAATAAATTGATTTTTCAATTTATCATCTATACACATCACCACTGCTTAAAACGGTGAAGGAAAACATCGTGAGGAAACCGGCATGTCAAAGAATCAAAAGTTCGACGTCATGTGACATCTGCCAACCCGCACTTGGTCAGCGTGGTGGATTATGACCTGAGCCCTCATAGGAAGCCTGTGTCCCAGCAGTGGGAACATATATGGGCTGATCATAATGATCAAATGATTTTCTTTATAAAACAAAAAAAACTTAACTTATTACTAACTAAACGTTTAAAATAGTGCAAGAATTATTTTTCTTGTTATGAAATATATTCGAGAGGCTTGCTGTAGCAATATTTGTGTTTCGGTCAGAGGCGCATTGCAGCATCTGCTCGTATTTGGTCTGCAACTGTTACATGATACATTTTACAATCACTTCTCTTCATTCATCGATTAGGACCCTTACACACGAGCATAAATAACGTCGTGATTTAATTTATGCGGATAAACATTCGCTCACGACGTAAATTATTATGGCATTTATGTAAAAGTCGGCGTTTTAGCGCCAATGGGTTAAGGAAAGGGAAATAAATCCCTGCTGTTGACCCTATAAGTATCATAAAGACACATAATTTATTTATGGAGTTGGTCAACCAAGGTACAGTGATTCTTAAATATAAATATTATATAACAAATATAAAAATGCGAAAAATAACAAATAATTAATGATAACAAATGTAGGGTTATTGTAAATTATATGTATTTCAAAGAAAATCGATTCAAATGGGATCGAGAGTTCACAAAAAACATGTATTGAAGTATATTCAATACATATCTCTATTCCCTGCTTCATCTAGACCGCAGATTAAAGATAAAAAATAAAATGTACGGTAACTTTTAAATAATCATAAAAGGTTGCGAGCAAAGCTTATTCTAAATACATTTTTCATGAAGCGGTCATATTTAAAAAGTTTTTACATCCCGTCCACTGTCCAGCCAGTACAGCAGTCCAGCTACAAGAGGGGAGATATGAAAGTTTATAATTGTTTTATTGTGTTGAATTGAAATCAGTTAATTTATTTTTCTATATTATTGAAAGTTCGTTAATCTGCGTTGCTTATTACACGAGTTTCTATCTGTGAGAGCTTAATTCATTAATATGGATGTTTTTGATATGGTCTATCTATTAAGTATCGACTGAGTATGTCGTGGTGTGCATGTGGGATGTGGGGCTTTGCAGCGGGTGCGGCTGGTGCGCGAGCGCAAGCGCGTGGCGCTGATCCTGCTGCTGCTGGCCGTGCTGTTCGCGCTGTGCTGGCTGCCCTACCACATCCTGCAGCTGCTGCTCGACGTGGCCGCTGTGCGCCCCGACCGCGTCGCGCCGCTGCTGCCCTACGCGCTGCTGGCGGGTGAGTGTGTCGGGGCCGGGTGTCGGGTGACGGGTGTCGGGTGTCGGGTGTCACTAATATATGAAACGAATAGTAGTTTTTGTTCAGTGTTTGATTCTGGTTCTTCAACTAACTAATTATATAAACACTTTACAGGGTATCCCACTGATGGTGTACTATGCTAGACGAGACTTGTAGTACTTAATGCGCTATTCTTAAAAGTACTTGTAGAAATATCTGATAATTTTTTTTATTTCCAATTAGATAAATTGTTAAAACTCTATTTGTACACCCCTAATTGACCACCCAACCACTTTTTCCACCCGCACTCACACTTACGTTTAAGATTATAGACAGGCTCCATGTCCACTTTAGCGAAGCGGTACATACCGACTGAGCGAAGCTAGCGATGTAAACATAGATTTTAGGAAAAATCAAATAATAAATTTTATACGTTTTGTTGTTAAAGTATTTTTTCCATAATTAACGCTTACAAAACTATAAGTACCATTGAGTATTGTACGCCATGAGTAGGGCACTCTGTATTGTATTCATAAAAAATAAAGCTTTCATGCTATACATTTGTTGAGCAACGTTTTAGCGCGCGTTATCAGCCCTGCAACACCAGTGTTGCGAGCGACATATCTGTATAATATCGAACCAACATAATTGCTAAACAAATGTTTGTTATAAACACACGAGCTATAACAGCTAATATAAGTGTGTGCGCGTGTGTGGCGCGTGGCGCAGGGCACGCCAACTCGGCCATCAACCCGCTGGTGTACTGCCTGATGACGCGCAACTTCCGCCGCTCGCTGCGCAAGCTGCTCTGCGCAGACGCCGGTAACGCACACTCTACTACTCATTTCCACGTAAGTCCACCTTACTACGCTAAATTTTGTTTTACACGCACTTGTGTATTATCTTTTTTGTTTATATCATCTTTGTGTTTTATGGTGTTGTAGCGTTTGGTTGGCTATTTTCATTTGTCATGTACATTTTGCTTTTTCGTTATTTAGCTCATCATCTATTTGATTGCTTACTTAAATACCTCGTTATCATGCGCTGAACGTTGATTAAGCAGTTTTACATAGTCTAGACAAATGACATGTGCTTATAGTCTATTCAATTACAAGAAATATTAACACATTAGCAATTTCGTTCGAAAGATGGCGATAGCGACGTCTTAGTACTGAAGATTCAAAATAAACTCTTTTTTATTTTTAATCTTTAGTACTTTTTTCGTACAATTTTCTTTCGTTTATCTTTCCTTATCTTTTCGAACGGTTTCAAAATGAATTAGACGAGAAGCATTCATCATTCCTTCAGGCCTGCATGTTTTAAGTTTTGGGTATACAGAATCCCTAAACATTGACCGGGCT
The DNA here is from genome assembly GCF_012273895.1 of Zerene cesonia. NCBI lineage: Eukaryota > Metazoa > Arthropoda > Insecta > Lepidoptera > Pieridae > Zerene > Zerene cesonia. The sequence continues at coordinate 10,518,197 of NC_052114.1, read as the reverse complement.
GAAATTGGCATTACTACAGAATAATAAGTACAATCACTATCATACCTCATTATTATATTGTATGTATTGAACTCATATAAAACAGTAGTCTTACAATTGCGCTAAAGCGCGTCAGGAGCTAGCCGAAAAAATATATTCGTATTAATGTGTATACACAAATATATGTCGCAGACATTGTATAATTTCGCCGTCTACAAACGGCATCGTCAGTCTATTTCTAGGTAATTGAAAATACGACATAACTAACCTAACCCACTTCTTCAACTAAACCACTTTCTCAAAGGCCGGCATTACATTTCTGAAGAAACAAAAAAAAAATTACCAAACATTTCTTACGCCTTTTGTAAACGGTGAGGTAGCACAATTAGCCTGCGACATATATAAGGTGAATGACGAGCCGGTGTCGCGGCGGCAGGGCGGGCGGCTCGCGTGTAACACGTGGAGCGCGCGCACCACGCTCACGGGCCGCTCGTCGCGCTCCACGCGCTCCAGCCGCTGCAGCCGCGGCGCGCGCCGCAACCCGGAGTACCTCTAACGCGCGCTGCTCCATACACCGCCGTATGTCATAGCGGACAACTGAGCTTGTGGTTCGACTGAAGGCGATACCACCGCCCATGAACAGAGCAGAGGTAGAGTTTCTGCGGATGCGCTGCCCGCTTTTAAGGGGTAAGGGAAAAGGAAGGGATTGACGGCTGGAAAGAAGAAAGGACTGGGACGGGTGAGGAAAAGGAAACGGGCCTCCGGCTCCGGGTTTCTAAATACTGACGACGTACGAATTGCACAAATCTTCTGCTATAAATAATATATTATAATACTTAAAAAAAACTAAAAAACACGCTTTTATCATATTTTGCAAATTGAAAAATGGAATAATTTTATCAAATTAGTGTATTGTCATCGGTCCTCAATAAATCTACAAAGTTTGAACGAATCTGGCCGTTTAAAGTGCTTCAGGAAGTTTTGCTAGTATTTTTATGTTAATAAAAATTGTTCTTTAAATTCAACTTTAGCTTATTTTTTATTTTCATCAATCGGACAAATTCCAAGATTACTCCAGTGATGTGCTTATAGTAGATAAATTATTATTATTAATTATTTTGTATGAAAATACGTGCATTATGTAAATTTATGTGTATGTTACGTTAAATGTATTATATTTTATGAAAAGGGGGATTTATTTGTAATATGGAAGTTATTTAAGAAACTATTATAAATTTCGCAATTCCTTAAAGTTACGTGTAAAAAATAGAAGTACCTAATATAAGTTGATGTGCTCATTTTATAGTCTATCTATTGTATTAATAGTTGTAAATATTAGTTTAAAATTTATAATTAAAGGAAGAGAATATAATATTTTTGCTTAGAGTTGAACGTATCGAAGTGGAGTGAATACAACGATGCTCATCTTAACAAGGGAGTATAAAATATGTTAATTGAACTGTATAAAGCAGTAATGGACACTGTAATTTTATATTAGGATATTATAATGCACAAGTAAATTAGTAGATTATAGTTTACGAAATGCTGACTTATAAGTTATACGTAGTTTTAACAGTATTAATATGGAAATTAATATAAAACTATGTTAACTCTAATGTAATCGGTTTCTATTGATGTCTTTAGAGTACTTTTTATATTTGTATATTTGTAAAGTAAGAAAGAATTCGTAACAAATGATCTAGTCGTGTTCTTAGTTATTCGATGAAACTACGTTCTTAGAAATAATTATTCATTTTGTAATAAACTATAATTAAAATTAAGATTTTTGTATTTGCATTTCAAGACACAATTTAATTAGATATTTTAATGCTCGGTAGTAAAAAAAATTAAACCGATGTCTCAAAAAAGGTACCCAACTACAAAGTTATTACTTTTGAGTTTGGTTACATATAATCTGTGGTTTGGTAATTCAAAGGTCTGTCATTAGTAACAAAAAATAATTTTTAACATAGAGTATACAATACATATAGTTTTTTTATAAATATCTGTAACGATTTAAGAGGTTACTTTATAGAGTAAAGAAACAACTACGCTGTGAAAAAATTATTTACTAGAACTGCTAGTATAGTGCTACTTATATTCGGTTTATTATTTTTAATTCCGGTAAAATATTAAATGAAGGCGGTTTGTAATTACTTATTATGAAAAAATGTATTGGAGCGACTTCAGCAAGTGCGAGTGAGCTAATTTGTAATATATGATATACAATGATATTTATTGAAATAAACGATGAGTGAGAATATAACCATTTATTTATTATCCAAATGTACACATTTTTTATGTATGGATGCCAGAGTACTCGAAAAATCAAATCAAATCAAAAACTATTTATTTTCCACCTTTACAAGAAGAGAACAAGAAGAAGGCGGTCTTATCGCTTTAGCAGCGATGTCTTCCAGACAACCTGGTGGACAAGGAAGTGTATATTAATATAAAACAGTACTCCGTTGTACTTAACAAGATTTTGTACTCGAATTTGTACTTTTAAATATTTTTACAGGTTATCTATAATACTTCTATCTACACTAATGTCATAAAAATAAACCTTTCGTATTATTGTATTTGCCAAAAGTTCTTTCTCAATTAGAAAGCAATTTCACTGAACGACACAGGCTATAACCCTTGGAATACGGGCGAGGCCGGGGCGAACAGCTAGCATTAGGTATATTATGAATGATAGGAAATTGAATACATTGTAATCTTATGAACAACAGGTCCATTTACAAGTTGGATTTGTGAGTACGTGATAACTTTACAAGCATGCGAGGCCTACAGTCAATGCCAGCTTTGACTTGCCTCTTATTTTTTCTTTTAAAAGTGTTAACAGTCAGTTGTTTAAAATTAAAATCACTAGTAAATTCTTCATAGAAATAACGACATCTAGTCACCAGAACCTTAATAATCCGTGAGTGAAACCAAAGTTCAAGCATTTGTAGATAGATGGCTCGACTAAACCAATCAACAACCCAAACATTATTCGCAAATACCAAAATATGTAACGTTATCTACGTATGTTAAAGGGATTTTATCTTTATTACAAGATTAATTCATTTAAAGTTTGCATATTTTGAAGTAAAAATGATTTAACCAAGTGATAAATAATGTATATACACGTACGTATTACATTCGTGGATAATACTCATCATTATTAATGAATTATATTCATTCATAAATCATAATACTTGAAATATTAATTAATCACTGTGTCTGACGCTTCCACATTTATAATTCAGGTTCTCATTTACGGACAATAGACAAGAATTTTCATATTATAACAAATAATTGTCGGTAAATCTCTACTTAAAATTATGAATGCTAAAGTATCTCTTCTTGAAGCTTAAATCATCGAAACAGTTTGGATAAGATTCCGTATTAATATACTACTGCTCGTTACCCGAGAAAGGATATTGTATAGTTTTTATCCCAAAATTTCCGTCTTATCTTTTTTTTTTTGTAATCTAGTTATAAAGCCCTAACCTGTAGGTAATAAATAACCTACATCAAATCAATAAAACATACTGTCGTATGTTAACAATATATTATACGATAAAAGCAAAATTTAACAGGAAAGTATCTCAGTTTGTAGCGTATTCAATTTATGTGAAATTTTTCGGATACATGTTGATTCATAGGAGAGCCTTTATACTTATACGAAAGTGATTCTATGAATGTTTAAAAAAACATTGATTTTATTAGATTCCATTAGTAGTAAGTTCCAACGAACGTTTTAGAAAATGGTCATCAATAAATAGCACAGACATTTAATTGCTAAAGCTATAAAAAATCATAACATGACATTTGTATTGAGTTTCCAATTACAAATACAGTTTAAACATATCTTACCATATTAAGATATAAATCCGTCATTATAACCTCAAAGAGAAACTCATATTAGGATT
>NC_052114.1:10505072-10513298 GCF_012273895.1 Zerene cesonia | reverse complement strand
ATAAACGTATTAGAGTACATTTGTTCCACGCTGCAATGTATCGCGTTGAATTAAAACCATTAATCTCAGCTCGGTTAATTAAATTCTCTTGATTACAGTTCATCTGAGCTGTGAGTATCTCTATTATATATTTTAAGGTCATTCAACTGATAATTTCGAGAATTCGTGGAGACAGAGGAGTAGTGAAATATTTTACAATGATAATCCTAGATGTGATGATAAAGCATTCAGTATGTATTTTTTATGCTATTGCGGACAACTATGCCGGGGGTTTGCTTGATGGTCGCTGCGAATGCGTTGCCCGCTTTTAAGAGGTAAAGGTTAAGGAAAGGATTGACAACAGGACAATTCGTGCCGAAGTGTGCTGGACTCGCATACTTAAACAATTTTATTTAGATATACCAGTGACTTGAGAAATTTTGAAAGAATGGAAAAAAATTGATCACGAGGCAGGATTCGAACCTGCGTTTCTTGCCTAACCGTAGCAACGCGTAGCCTCTCGGCCGCCCGTGATCCCACCACAGTAATCGAATTTCTTCTACTCTTTCGGTTTCATGTGCCTAAGGGGCACCCCACACCATCTATTGAGATGATTAATGCTATAAAACTAAAAATTAAATTTAACAAAGGCCGCGTTCCATCGATACAATATTGTAATAATTGAAATAATGTTTCGTATTAATTGTGATGGTTCTTAATCACCATTTATAAAGCATTTCAATGTATAAAACTAAAAATTAAATATACCAGTGACTTGTTACGAGCTGCCTAGGTGGATAGTTATTTGATTTTTAAATTGACTGTATATTTTCTGCATGTCACTACTTAATGAATGGTATTCTAAAGAAGGTTAACTTAACAAATGTTATTTTGTTAATAATTTATATAGCTTGTAAGAGGAATATCAAAGGCGTTGGAGGAACTTCAAAAAGCACAATCTTATATAGATTTTATTGAACAGTTCGTGGAAGGATGGTAAACAAGTGTTCGTCAGTCATCAGATTGTGGAGGAAGTCACAATCTGCTGATAACATTTAATTAAATCAAACGAATATTATACCTTTTATAGGTAGGAACATCATTTAAATTGATCAAAATCTCTCACGTAATGTTACATAATATGATAATATTCTGAAGATTTCATTAAACTTTTAAAGACAAATTCAAATTTGATACAAACTGATTTATTATACACAGGTTATTAGGTAGGTAATCCTATCCTACTAATATTATAAATGCGAAAGATTGTAAGGATGTGTGTGTGTTTGTTGCTCTTTCAAAAGACTACTGAACCGATTGCAATGAAATTTGGTACGTAGACAGCTGGACAACTGGCATAACAACTTTTTATCAACTTTTTATCCCGATATTCCTACGGGATACGGACTTACGCGGGTGAAACCGCGGGGCGCAGCTAGTAGTTTATAAGATAGACTAATATGTTGTATGAATAATATTAATACTGTAATACTATTTATTTAAGGTATTGTCGGGTCTAATTTTGTTATAGATGTATTGAAACGGCCCAACGTTACTACCATTTCCAAATATCTTAACGATACACAATATATTGAAACATATTTATATAGACCAGCGAAGTGTCCTGGATTTAATTTCTCATATTAAGGTTAAAACTATTAAAAACTATATATTTTATTAACACTTGTTCTCTGAACAAGTTGAACATAAGTCTTTATAAAACAGTACAACATATATCATAAGAAAATGCATATACAATAAGCTATGTTTTATTGATACCAGTACGTCAGCTGCTATCGACGCACTCAAATATTCACGAGTGAGTTTATAAACTCCGGTGAACATACCGGTGTAGCTTATAAATAGTCCGATGCTTTGAGACCTTAGCGGCTTGTGGTTTATCAAAGCCGGATTCAAGGAGCTTATTCTCAATACTTTAATAATTATAACAACGAATATAACAACTCCTCGAATGTCTCTACGTCTATGGATTATTATAGCTTTACATACTAAGGGGCAAGAGTTTATAGGCCAAGATTGAGCATCTTATTTTTAAATTAAATTTTATATACTTTAAGAAAAAATTTAATGGTAACGATGATATCGGGATTGGTTGCTATCTGACTCAATGAAGTGTTTGCGTTCGAAAAAGCAATTTCAAAAGTGATTTAAGGCTGTGAAGGGAAATTATTTCACGTGAATCCCCGCGGAGGTCGGCCGCGTTATCGCAATCGTTCGGTTTGGTATTACGGGGTTAACGAGCCTGAAGTCAAGGGAGGCTTCTATCCGGAATAAACTTTGGACACTGTGTCAGAGGTGGAAAATGATACATAATTAGTTACCCAGAACTATTATTTAGGGCTTGGTTAAAAGTTTAAACTGGTAGAGGCATAGACCACCTGGAACGATTAAAATGTAAATACTGCCATAACTGCACAGCTAATTGGGCTGAAATTCGTAAGAAAGAGACATCAAGTATCCAACGTAATTGTGATCTGTCATCGTGCTTTCCTATTGTAACTTGGCGGAATTCTTCTTTTTTGTCTACCCTTCATTTTATTGTTTTCTATATTGTGTGGTTTCTGTACATTAATTTACCGTATTTTCCTCAATTTTAGTTTAAGTCGACACTTACAACTGAAGAACGTGTTTTATCTACGTACGATACTGTTTCATTTAGGTTAGACGCTCGAAGTATCATATATATGTTGCTTATTATAAGACTCTTTTCATGAAGAACAAAAATATAAAAAGTTAACCATCTTTAATTTCAAAATACATTCAATCAAATGACAGGAGTGGTATCATAGACATAAATCAACATTAAATATATCACATTATTTTTACAAAGACCTAAGCTGCCTTCAAATTGAGTTGAACTTTGACTTCAATTCTCAACTCTCGCACAATAATTACTCAGTTATTTTCTTCGACTATGTTACACATGTACTAAAATATTTTTTTACTTAGGCCGATTTTATGATCATGTAATACGGTCTCAGACAACTTAAATTTTAGATTTCTATTCCATTTCTATACACGTGTTAAAGCTTACGTCTAAAAAAGGTGACTTTCCCAATCTGTTGGCGTAAGTAATTGGAAATGTGTTGAGATGGATATAAATAGAAAGGTCATATTTAACATTGTTATTTTGAAAATGAGTCTCAAAATGATATTCTTTACAAATTATACAATACACAACAGTGTAGAATTATTTATTGTTTTTTGTCAGTCTGTAGCAACTGTAGCAAACCTTATAATGGAGTCACTTGAATGTTGCTTGCTATTAAAAAATAATAATACCGTATGCAGGGTGAATTTTTCAACTGCGTATGGTTGCAGATATCCCAAATTATGAAGAGGATCACAGTCAGGGGCAGATTTTGATAAAAATAAAATTTTCTCATTATGTATTCGGGGTTAAAGATCCAACAACGCCGATATCGTCCACAAATCTTTAGGTAAATGATGTTTAATTATTCACCAATTCGGTCTAACGAGCACGGAGAGTATGAAACCAGTAAGAATATTGGTAAGGTATTTAAAATATGCATAAAAAAATGGTTGCCTGTAAAGTCGGTTTTACGGGCGAAGATTTTACGTGACAACGTCTTTTTCTTGGTAGAATATTTATTAATATGAATATTATTAAATTGCACAATAGGAACAAGGAATTGAATGAAAATAAGAATTGCACAAATTTTAACTATAGAAAATATATTTTGTTTACTAAAAAGACAGAGACAGAGACACAAACACGCAAGACAAAATGCGCTTAATTCTCTAGTGCTGCGCGCGCGGCGGACCGATCATAGTTCGGTGACTCATCGTAACGTTACCGGGCGTTACACTTTTTCATGAGTGACTCCGAGCCGCAACCTAATTTAAGACGTTGTCACGTCAAAAAGTATGACATTGTTTCAGCCTTGTATAAAATATATACTGAACATGTGTACTTTTAGCATAAGCTGACACAAAATCACCAACGGCGCAACCAATTAATATAATAGCTGTGCTGACGGGGCATTTATGCTGAATGTTATGAGTCTGGAATTTTTAATACTGTTTATATATAAACATAATATAATAAACATGTCAAACTGAGGGTCGCCTGATGGCAAGCGCTACCACCGCCCAAAGCAAGGAATATCACTTGAGTAGTCCTTCCTTTATTATTTATTATCTACAGATCTCTTATGACGTCATGTCGGTATCACTCTCAGTAATGATAGATAAGTTAGATAAGGTTATATTTTAATTTTAACAGTTAAATATATTTCTTGAATCGAAATCCTGAATAAAGTGGAATCTAAAATAAAATAACTAAAGGCTTTAAATGTTTTTTTTTTATTTCAGGTATGTAGGTTTTTTGGTCAACATGTAAATGTGTTGATACTTAGTATTGAATGTATTAAAACTAAAAAGATTTGATATTTCATTTAATAATATAATTTCGTTTTTATTTCACGAATAATGTCACTATTACTTTTGTATTTGGGTTTTTGCAATATCATAATACAATAACTATAAATACAAATAACGATATACTACATATGAATATTACATGGCAATAACACGAATGAACTGTATCAGAAACGCATGCCGTTATTTGAGAATTTTTTTAGAAGTTTTGTTAAAGGAGAAGAGATAGGCAAGCGAAGTTAATATTTGATTCGTAAAACCATCATTAACTTACAGCACACTAACTGAGTAATAAATAAAATTGGAATAAAATTCTATGAACCAAAACCGTAACGTGAAGTTTACATTTTACAAGATCAGATTACAAATTTCTTTCTAGAAATTTCAGGATTGAACGTCGCTGGAAATTTGAAGAGGGAATTCCATTCCTTGCGGAATAACGAAGCATATCTCTGGAGACGTACATATGGGAGCTATATAATACACTTAAATAGATGGGTATGTTTATTCGCTAAATATATAATAAAAAGAAAGAAGTGAACCTCCGACGTATCGATTCTGAGTTCGAGGGTCTCACCACTGAGCCACTAGTGCTTTTTAGAATATTAAATATACATTTAATATTGTTATACGGTCCTAATAATGTGATAACATCGTTTTTGTGACGATAAGAAAAGCACATCTACTTTAGATTTAGCTCTCAGATTTGACACAAAACTCAACGTCAGTACCTATAGTACCTACTTTCAGATTCTAATCAAAATGATAAATGTTTTAGCTTGTTCTCTCAGTAAAAATAAAAATCCCTCTAGTTTACTCACAGATAGCTAATCCATTACGATCACAAATAAAAGTGGAAAAATACGAGTACAAAATCACTTCAATCAAAATGTAATAATTTGCTTAACAAAACTAAAAACGCAGTTACAAAATGTTTCGTTTCAGATTCATTCTAATGTTGGTGGTTAGTTCCAATTGATTATCGCAAAACATTTAACGTCGCTATTCACAAGCGTTATTCATTCTGAGGCTGATAAAGGGACGAGAGCGCTTTGAATTGTCCAATGGTCATTTAGTAACTATAATTTGTTGGAAATTCTAGTTTGAACATTTACAGTAATGTTGTGACATCAGTGATGTCTTTTATAGCGCTCTATCGTTTATATTGTTGTATATTTTATTTTATACTAGCTTTTAACTACTAGCTTTTTCGCACGAGTTAAATTCGGAGTAGTTTAATAGATGTTATAATACATATAAACCTTCCATTTGAATCACTCTATCTATTGAAAAATGTCCCATCAAAATCCGTTGCGCAGTTTAAATGATTCAGGCATACATAGGAATGACTTAGTTTTATACTATGTTGTGTTTATTATCGCATTTAAAAAGAGGCGAAAACCACAAATAAATGAGTAATAAAAATGATAAATAGCGAATTAGGAATTATTTTAAGATTTTAGTTGTGAAAATTAACTAATAAAGATCAGAATATTGTGCAGCTCGTTAGTTGCAGGCAAAGTTGCATTTGTCCTTTGAGATGGTCTCCTGTACTCAATTATGTATGTTATATGAGTATATGAATATATTGTCTGCTTCACTTATATAAGACTAGCTGCGCCCCGCGGTTTCGGGATAAAAAGTTGTCTTTATGTTATTTCAGTTGTCCAGCAATCTACATACCAAATATCATTGCAATCGGTTCAGTAGTTTTTGCGTGAAAGAGTAACAAACGTACACACAAACTTTCGCATTTATAGTGTTAGTCGGATTGCGATAACATCCCAAAGATGTTTCAATTGATTTTGTGTAGTTTATTACCTATCCAAAATAGCTTTAGCTTCTGCACGTACAGACCTATACATATCTTTGAATTCAGCGTGGCCTATATTTTAATTTTCATACGATGGCCTGCTGGGAATTTGTTCAACATTTGTGTTATGTGACTCGTTACTCATGAGTCGCTGCCATATTTATTCATAGACAATTCACGCCAGAATTTTTTTTTTCTAATATGCATCTACAATTAAATTGTATTATGGGATGTATTTGGAGTGGACTTTCAGCAGTATAAGGAGAATGACTGAAGAAAATAAGTTGAGAGAAGATGTATAATAATGAATAATATTAACAAATAAGTTTATTTTCTTTAACACATTCTTATATTATAAAATCACATATTTAATTTATCGGAAATCCAGATATCTTCAAGTATACTGTCATCTTAATGGAGACTATATCGGGCATTAAACTATATTTACGTAGTTTATGACCGAACCAATAACACGTTGTTGACCTTTACGCCTAGCATTCGTTTACACAAGACAAATTAGGTCCCTGAGCCTGTAATAATATTTATATTACATACTAAGTTAACAAAATGTATGAAAGTCATGTGTGAAAAACCTTACCTACGAAGCTGATTAATGAAAACTTATTATTAATTCTCTTTTAAGTCTTCCTTGTTAAATATTTTGCGTGGTTTCATCAGAAAGTAATTTAAACGTTAACAGAAGTTAAGTTTTATGTTTTTAATTATAATAATATATAATCAACTAAGTTCTAGATAAAATAAATTATATATATATCATTCTTTGACACTTAGTTCCACGTAGTAGGTTTCATAGAAAATGATAAAGGACGCCGTCATGAATTGTTTCTGAAAAACATTTTAGCCGGTTGTATTGAAGGTCTTTACAGAGGCAACGCACGGACTCAATGCTTATTCAATAATATGACACATTTACAGGGCTCTTTTTGGAGAAGATCTAAGGATGAAGATTCTAGGATATGAAAATTGTCTTACCTTAAACATGAGCTGTAATCAAACACAAACATAGTTCTTTGTCGCAAGTAACCCACATAAATTATTACGTGCACATCCACGTAGCCGTTCATCTTGCCAGATTGTCACAATTAGGATCAAATGGATGGAATACAGTTTGTTCAACTTGGCTATTACAAATCACCGTTTTATTATACTAGGTCAGGAACAAGGCAAGGGTCGACCGTAGGCCTACATCGTTTTTGCAGATATAAAGCTACCCCTTGTAGTCAAGGGATACGGATCTCTTTATTAACCAGTTAATAACGTCACTGACTTAATAAATATACTAGTGACCGATTTTTATGTATGCATGTTAAAAAGATCTGAGAATTGACTAACGTCTATTCTTCATAACCCTAAATGATTTAACTAGGGAGGAATAAAGGCGGGTCAACTAGTAATTACTATTTAACTTATCAAAATATTATGTATTTTGAGAGATAATGCTACGCAATTGTAAGCTCCACGTACGATCTAATGGCACGTACCTTATTGTTATCTTTACGGCCGGCTCCAACTTTATTATCTGAGTCCAATTCTCTGTTATATTATATCTGATCCTTGACTTATATAAAGAATGAGTAATCAGGTATTTTCAGTGCTTAAAATAATTATAGTGATAGTATCTGGCTATCGTAGATGGTGCTGGTGTTTGTTTGATTGTCTTTCTTTCCGTCGCCACCAAGTGGTTTAATAGAATGATTTTTGTGGGTGTTATATCTATAACCTTAAGCCTCCTATGTATCTACATAGGATAGAGAATGACATGGGCTACTTTTAACGGCAGCGAAACATCTCTATTCTAAAATTCATTAAAGAAAAGAAAGACAAGCATTAGCTATTCTTTATTTTGCGTTAAGATAACAGGAATTTCCTACCGCACCAGTACCACGACTTACACTACAAAATTGCATTTCGTATAGTAGACCGGGAGATGGTGACACAAATTACTAGGTCATTTGTACCAGTATGGCGGTTCTTCAGTGGTCTAATTACGT
>NC_052114.1:10502127-10504072 GCF_012273895.1 Zerene cesonia | reverse complement strand
ATAGGTGTATACTGTATAGTGTAGGTAACACTGCGTGAAATGAATATGATAATGAGCTGGCAATAGCCACTCTGTATGCTATAGCTTGTCAATATCCTCCGGGAGCTTCCCCCAACGATCCGACGACGACGTGAAGATTATTCAGGCATATTGTATGTCGTGAGGTGGAGACGTCTGAGGTATGGCGGAAATACCTGTTCAATTTATTTGGTTTTTCGGTGATGTGTAAGTGTAAATATAGTTGATATTTGTATACAAATCTTTGTTAAAATATGTATTAAATACTATACTATTTAAAAAGGAACGATCTACCTAGAGACAATACGCCTATAATCCTGAGCTAAGATATTATAACATTTTAGCGATATACAATTGAATTTCAATTTGAAACACAACTCAACACAAAATATTTCTGTTACATAAATTATAACTTGTATAAGGTTCCAAACATAATTTCCGGGATCTATGGAAATATGAGAGCAAACGAAATATTAATAGCTATTCCATGAAAATTCGCTGAAATCTATGTAATGGCGTATGTGTTATGTGATTAATAATCAAACAAATAAATATACAAATTATGCTTTTCTGTATTACTATATAAATTTACTGAGTGGTCAGAACATTGGGCGATAATGGACTCCATAGATTATAGATTATCTATGATGGACCGTCTTTCAATAAAATAGAATAAACTTATACTACATGAAAATCGTCAGCCGGTTTCACAGATGGTTTGATTGCAATCGATGTTCTATATAAATGAGTTTAAGATTCAAAATTATATAACTCTTTGCATTTTATTAGCACAAACTGAACTGTTTGGATTGCATACTGGCTTTAAGGAGGTAGTGTCATTTTGATTATAGTACCAAATTTAGAATTATAAACTAATTGTACAGTATTCGACATAAGCTTTGTACAACAAAATTTTTTTTTAACTAGAGATAAAGAGTTTTTACCATACTTATTATACATAATTATACATTGCTTATTTTAAGTTCTATGTCAGTTTTACATATAATAAGTGTTCACTTTAAATACCGTTTCAAGTTTCCTTATAAAGTTTTTATGAAGAGCATTATAATTGACAGATTAAAATGGGTTTCCCCTCTCATACATCATCGTTACAGTACGTATATCCTCAAAGTACTCACGCGCCTGTTTCCACCTCGAACAAAATAAAGAAGACATATAGATACTATTAAAGTTAGAGTGCGCGTGTTTATTCAGATGGCAACCTAAGTTCATTTCACTATATTCTTTGTGGTGGTTGATGTGTTGTCAAATTGGAAAATTAATCTAAAACGATGTTATTCATGAGAGAGTTTTTATTTGATTGTATTTTTTGTAAGACTGGGCGAATAATGGAATCTAATAAGCATATGTTTTTTTATTTGCCTAGGTATAGGTTAGGTATATAGGCAAGATTTGTCGTATGGTCTTATTCATATTGCTGCGATGTAAGAACTTTCTTGGAAGAATAGGAAAAATGTGGAGCTCTAGTACTCCGTATTCATTATCGGTTTGAACAGGAGGAACGTTCTTTTCCTCACCCTTCCCAGCCCATTTCTTTATTCTTGTCGACCATCCTTTAACTTTTAAAAGCGGGTAACACACTTGCAGCGGCACTTTACAAATGTTTATGAGCGGTGGTGATGGCTTACTATCAGGCGAACCACCAGCTCTGTTGCCCGGTACGACATATTATTATCTGTATTAATAACAATGTATGTAAATTATGTTTAATTAAAAGGTCAGTGGCTTTTTTTCCAGAATATCGCCCTAATATAGATATTACTTGTAAAATTTAAATTTTGTGCTACCTTCGATCCTAGTAGGTATTTCTTGCTAGCTAAGTCTTATATGTACTATACCTAGTCTTGCCATAAATATTGTAATAAAGAAAAAAGAAAATTGTTAACTGCAAATAACATTTATTACT
>NC_052114.1:10488678-10501127 GCF_012273895.1 Zerene cesonia | reverse complement strand
ATGACAGATTCGAAATTCAAATGTAATATTTTTTTATAATTAAGTGTAACAGTATTTATGGCCAGACTAAGTACATAAGAAAGAAAACAATAAAAAGACAATATCCCCAGTAACCTTAACGCGATGATTACTTATTTTATTGTTAGCTTTATTGTCGCACAGTTAATTTACGTCGGTTTACGCTTTTGTTTTACGGCAACACAATCTTAAAGATCGCAAAACTTAGTCCATTACCGGTCTCGAACAAGACGCCTTTTGTTGTTCTTATATAAAAGAAGTAATGTATATTGCTCAGATGCGTCATTGGTTGCGGCCTCCACGCATTGTACTTACTTTTTACAATTAATAAAATATATAACACGTTCGTAGATTCTTTAAGTCTTAATAAAAATATTAGGTTTATGTACCTTTATAATCTAAATTATGTTATGAACTACTTTTTATTTCTTTTATCACTATTTCTCCAAGCCAAAGCTTTTCACGGATATCTCAATAACTATTTCAGACTTGAAGTTTAAGGCTCAAATTTCAGCTCATTGTATTATATGCTAATTGTTCATTCCGTATATAATAATGTACTGAAATGTGAAGTTACATCTATTCATTATAGCGTCACATTTCACTGAATCGCACAAGTTAAATGTTTTCACTACATATGTCCATGATAAATATAACTTCGCTTTCCCCTCTCTGTTACTAAGAAGGGTTAGCAGCACTTTTCCTCAAAATTCACCGAATTAACGTTAAGCACATTAAGGACAGCTAAACATATATTACTCAAAAGACTTCTCGTCTCACGATTGTTTCCTACCCACTTAATATTTATAACAGTAATTTTAATAATACATTTATTTAAACAATGCACGGTTATAAAATATTTTAAAGATCATATGCGAAAGTCAATTGAAATTAAAAATTCAATAGAAATCTCAGTGTCAGAAGCTAATAAAATTCGGCGTACAAAAATTTCGTTGCAAAAACGTACCGTACATTTGGAAAAACGAATATAAAGAAAACGCTATGTTCACACAATAAAGAACTGTAATAAAAATAACTCCAATAAATTGAAACAACGATTGAGATCTGACTACGTTTTTCATATTCGAATCTGAAATGCTTTTCGTATTTAAATGGTTGTTTAAACATTCATACACACAAATTTCAATTCAAAGAAACTTTTATAATGCTTTAATCACGGCCAAATATCAACACGTCAAACATTTAATAACAAAATCCAAACAATTTCCCAACGTGAATGCATGCCATATTTCCCGCCGAAAGTTGACAGTTGTGCGCCGTCTCTGTCGCTCAAAGCGGGAGACGGGACAGCCCCATTCAGTTGTTTTCTGAATTTCAGTGTCACGGACGTACGGCACGCTGCAAATGATTAGAGCGCGGAAAGTAACGGGCTTTTTTATTAGTCATTGAAGTTTTAGTTACGGCCGTGACGAAAAGCGATTTAGAATATCGATCTATTTTGAATTGTTTATGAATACGTGTGATAGAATAGTTTATTATATTCTTAGCAAAAAGAAATTTAAAGAAGTGTTAATGCGAAGAATTAATAGATACGTTTATGTTAAATTTTCGTACTGTTGCAGTGAAAGCTGTTATGTGTAAAGTGATTTAAAAATGACAAGTTGGTGTGTGTGAGTAATAATGAATGCAACGGAAATATTGGATTTGTTCAATTCCAGTGTAAATCTCAGTGGGACGCTGCCGTTCGGCTCTGAGCTGGACATACTGTTTCAACCGGAGAGTGTCCTTATAGCGCTATATGTGCCCATTATTCTGGTGTCTTTGGTGTCCAATATACTCCTCATTGTGGTAGCTGTTAAGTGTAATTATACTAAGAAGTAAGTACGAGATTTTGTATAGATTATTATTGGAAATAATACAGGGTACCCGTGCTTTGTATCTGCTGCGATATGTATCGTATTAACCGATTTCATAGAGAGGAGGAGATTACAAATAGGATTATTTTTTTGTGTTTTATTTATTTTTTTTTTTTTTATGTCATAGCGGGCAATTGAGCTGGTGGATCGCCTGATGATAAGC
The DNA here is from genome assembly GCF_012273895.1 of Zerene cesonia. Taxonomy (NCBI): domain Eukaryota; kingdom Metazoa; phylum Arthropoda; class Insecta; order Lepidoptera; family Pieridae; genus Zerene; species Zerene cesonia. Next base: position 10,499,069 of record NC_052114.1, on the reverse strand, counting down.
GATCACCACCGCCCATGAATATTCGCAAAGGTTGGGCTTCTGCGAATGCGCTGTCCGCTTTTTTGGGATAAGGGAAAAGGAATGGATTAACGACTGGAAAGAAGGAATGGACTGGGACGGGCGAGGAAAAGGAAACGGGCCTGTGTTTATTACCTCATAAATTGTTACTAGGGGAACCGATTTTTATGATTCTTTTTTTTAAATTGAAAGCTGGTGCCTCCTTTGCGGTCCCATTTAACGTTCAGTTCTGACAATTTGAAGGCGGTTCGTTTTTGTGTTATATTAAATAATTATTTCGTTAATTTAAATTGAGTTCACCAAGTCATTTCCTAGTATTCGAAAAATCCGTTTGTAGGGTAGGTCTCTAGCTCCCCCACTCACCGAACGAAGCGCTACTATTTCACGACGATCTTACGAGGAGGAATTGATTTTATTTCGGTCTTAATTTTTGTAGTTAATAGCATGTTACCTGTTTTAAATTTTGCTGCGTTACATCAGATATACCTCAGTGATGCCGACGCACGTACCGGTGCGGTAGGTAAGCTTTATGTTTAGAGCTCCAGCTCGATTTGCGGTCAGTGGACAATTCCTGAATTAAGCATAAACACTAAATATACAAGCAGAAAACTTTTACCCTCCCCCCACCTGGTTATCCATCCTTGCTTATGTATGGTATTTGAAACTTCATACTATTCATTCATCATTAAGGCTGAAAAAATCATTAATTTTATATTATAATGAGATAAATGACGTAAAAAAGATTCAAAGTCTTATTTCATTTTATATTCAAAGCTAAAATGAAATTAAAGAATTACGCCTTCAAAGAGATGTTTACACAAACAGTATCATCGTCATAAAGCTGTAAGCTGTCACGAGGACTAGAATGGAAAAGTGACCGAGACGTGCACCGTGCATGTACGTAATTTGCGTAGCTTTGGCTCGAATTGCAGCAATTTTATTGCATCCCAGCTGCGACGCGCGGTTCGCGGACGAATCCACGTACAACGGGCTATTTACATAGGTCATGTCTTATTCTCATGTATAAACTATATTATTATGAAATTTCATGTAAATCCACTCTGCAGTTTTTACTTAAGAGGGTTACAAAACAACCATACACCCATACTTACAAACTTTAGCGTTTATAATATCACTAAGATAAATATACTATATGCATTTCAACAAAGCTTATAAGTCGGCCGACCAACTTCTAAAATGTTCTATTTGCTTATTTGACAATTAAAATGGCAAACAATGCAAATATATCACTTATTTTTTGATAACATCACATTGTCAAGACAAGTTGCAACAAAAGTATCTGACATTAAAATGAAATGAAACATAAGCAGGAGAATATAAACGTTATCACAATCCTTTTGTGTGGCGACGAGGAGTGCAAAGATAAGCAGCCTGTATTATGCGAAATATTTTGCTTGCTGAAAATTTATGCTAATGAAATATTGCGAAGAATTGAGTTTTTTAATACCAGTTTGTATATTTTTAATGTGGGAATCGACGCACGTTTCGTGATGAATCGGGCCGGAGAAGGAACATTCCCACACAAGATCCGCGTGAAATAGTATCAATGCTACTCAGATCGTGTCGCTTTCCTCGCCCTATCTATATTCCTGGCGTCAATTCTTTCCTTATCCCTTAAAAGCGAACAATTTGAAGACCTCGCTACATCTGCAAATCTTACTTTAGTTATCAGGCGATCTGCCTCCCTGGTTGGTCTCATAGAAAAGAAAACTTTCACTGGTTCTGAAGTAACTGTTAATCGTTCTGTTGAACGATTCGATACTATTACATGAATGTTGTTTTAGTTCTTTGAGTAATCGTCACGATCCTAAATGCAACTTTTGAAGCAATTCCATTAATGAGCGTGCCGTAGACCCGAACCCTCACGCTCAACTAACAAAAGCTGTTACAGGCAATCGTTGGACAATTGTTGCTAACAAAGTGATCATCGTAGCCCTTAAATCGACGCTCTATGATTTAAGTAGTTATAATGAATAAGATACAGTCAATATTCTCTAAATTTTAACCAGTTTATACACAATACGTGAAACGTGCATAAATATCATATTTGTCATTTTACTAGCGGATTATATTTAAAGGGAATAAATAAGTACTTTTATTTATAAATAATAAAATAAATACCTAGTACTATTTACGACAAGCTAAAATTATAATTTACGATTTATAGACGAAAACACAAAATATTTTTACAAACAAAAAAAAAATTCATATAATTTAAAACTATTCTCACGTAACCTATTCCTTTTTCAAGCGGAAAAATTACTCTCCCCGTGAGATGAAGTGAGATTTTCCTCTATCCTCTCCCTCTCCTAAATGCCTCAAGTAATTAGTGGATGCCCCCTTACGAATGAAATTAAATTAACTTTTTTCTCCAATTGTAGGAAGAGATTACTTTCTAATCAAAGGCGGTTCGTAACATTAAATTGAAAATCAAGGTTTTTTTACCGGAAGGAAATAACTGTGTACCACTGATGTTGCTTCCTGAGCTTTTGTATCGTTTTGTTATATTTTATTTATTTCATGTAAAATGGAAGCGTGTCGCAAGTTATTGTGTATAAATGTATATCGTTCCTATTTCATCATTAAGCTTTAATGAGACTGGGAATTCAGCACAATCTTATCTTAAAATAGGTCATGTTTTTGCGTCTCTGCAGACAATGCAGCTGCCACAAAGAACACTCCGAAAATATGAAAAGTCATGTAGGACAGCGAAGGGAATTTTAATAAATATTAGTTGAACTTTTGTGGGTAGCTTGAGATAAATCTTTTCAGCAATACATATTTTATATGATATAATAGATTAGCAGAGTCCATCCATCTACAAAATTAAGTATAAAATACAAAGATCACAGTTATCTACGGTTATCACTTTATTTAAATGACGCGCATTACAATTTATTTCCACGTGACGGTTGCACTATTAGGTTAGTAGAAATCGATGTCAAAAATACAACTTTATCTTTGTTACTTATTATGAGCTATAAAAACTCTTCGAATACAATACCTATCATTTTCAAAATACATTCAAATTTTCAATTTTGACCGATTATAAACAGACAGAACAGAAACTTTGTACACTTATCAAGGATCGGTGACGATATCAAAATTTCATAATTTGTTCATACTGTTATTATATTAGGATCGCCAGGATTAATATCCTAACGTATGTAAGTGAGATTATTTAGTTGATCATATAATTTAAGTAGTTTCTTAAACTATCTATAAGCTTTACTTTTAAATAATCGTCAAAGTCTGATGATTAAATTTACACGATGACTCATTTCAATTAAAAATATAAAAATCTATAAATAGCTAAAGAGAACTTTAATTCAAGGAGCACTTATCGGTTTAACCAGGTCTCAAATATAATATGGCGGCGATGGAATATGGATCATCTCTTAAGTGTTATGCAAAATAGACGATCTCCAAGGTTTTGGTCAATCCGATAATACCATAAAATGGTCGACCTCGTCCCACTGGGATACTGTGTATTAAAAGTATTACATAGACAAATAGTGATAATGGTAAATTTAATTTTTAGTTTTATAGCATTGAAATGCTTTATAAATGAGAAATTTTGAAAGAATAGAAAAACACGGGTGGCCGAGAGGCTAGGCGTTGCTACGGTTAGGCAAGATACGCAGGTTCGAATCCTGCCTCGTGATCAAATTTTTTCTATTCTTTCAAAATTTCTCAGTGATAATGGTATTTAATGTTTAAAACGAACATGAAATATTTGTGAAAGTGGTTAATGAAGAGAGAAGCCAACAAAAGTCTATAAATTTTTATCACTTCCATTATTATATTCTCGACTTTAATGCTTTTATCGTTCATTCCCTGAACATTTTATCGAAACCGTGTTAGTAACAACTGAGCAACTACATTCAATATTTTTACTGTATTCAAATTATATAATTTTCAAAGAAATTCAGCCAATATTTAACTCGTTAACTCGTTACATACTTGAGAAATTTTCAATACTATAAAACTAAAAATTAAATCGTTACATACTTATTTAAAAATCTTTGCTATCTAAAATATATTACCTATGTCTAAATTAAGCAAAAGAGTTTGTTTCATTTATTTTCCTTATCCCAGGAACCAATGGCTTGTATTAAAAAAATTGTATTGAATATTGCATTTACAAATCCTACTAATATTATAAACGTGAAAGTTTGTAAGTATGGAAGTATGGATGTTTGTTACTCTTTCACGCAAAAACTAATGAACCGATTGCAATGAAATTTGGTACGTAGATAGCTGGACAACTGGAATAACATATAGGCAACTTTTTATCCCGATATTCTTACGGGATACGGACTTACGCGGGTGAAACCGCGGGACGCAGCTAGTAAAATATAATTTAAATGTACTGAATATTGTTAAGAAATGAATTACAATATTTAAATTTATTTTATAGAAGCTGGAATTTGATTAATTAAATACAATCACAAACTCTTTCATTTAGTACTCGAACTTGTAGCCTCGGGTAGAGTTACAACAAAGCAAGCCAAATAATTCTACGCAATTATCTCATTTATGAAGAATGAATGAATAAGTCTGTGGAGAGGTGAGTGCGGGGAGAGTATCAATAACTAACAAAACTCTGTAAATATAATATACAATGCCAGTCTCTTCAGGTACGCCTACGTTGGTGCGTGCTTATTGTTGGAGTTCGATGCTAATTAGAATGAAAGCGAGATAAATTAATTTTCTGTATTGTCTTTCATATTAAAACTGTGTGTGTTATTGAAGCAGCAGTTCATTAAATTTGACTATCTGAACGTTTGATTTCAAGAGAAATCACTATAAATAACATAACTTATGTTTTTATTTCTTTTCAAATTTATAGTCTGAAATTATGCGCGCGGCTCCAGAACTTTAGTAAAAGTTAAGTAAATGTTCTTTCAAAGGTTACAATTAATGCGTAATTTACATTTTAATTTACATAAGAAATTACAAAAATATTTGAGCTGTCTCTTTCAGCTGTTATTGCCATTATGAGTAATCCAAACAAGTAACAATAGGTTAGGTGGAACATAAACGCTGTAAGCAATAACAATATTTCAACAACTTGTACATAAATAAGGCGATGGTGATGACAGTGACACATATCCAGAAGAGAAACATTAGTAGCGATATTTACGGCAAGAAGATTTTCTTGCGGCACAAACTTGGGTTTTTCTCAACGTTATACGTTTTATTTATGTCTTAGTTCGCACGCTGATATCGGATTGCGAAATTCGAGGAAAGTCAATAATTTAGTATTATACGGAAATAATAAATATATGACAGTTTGTGAATAGCGAAATTATTGCCACAGTGCGATGTGTACCTCAATATAGAAGCTTATTTTTGTTTAACAACAAACAAACTCAAACATTTATTTAATCAATAACAATTCTTATAGAAGCAATTTTTGATTGTCATAACATAGTTTAACTAGATGATTATTATTAATGAAAAAGATCGTCTTCATATACATTTTTTTAATAGTATCTTTTCGAGAATTTAAATATTTCGATGTCTGTAAAAAGCTCGTGGCATAAGCGCCCGAGCCCCGAAGCATTAACGATTCTCTTCAGAACAAATAGTGGAGTGTTCAAGGCCCTAACATGTCAGTATTACAAATGAAATGTGAAAACAAGAACATGACTTGGCGAAGATATTATTAGAAACGCTATGATTCACTTTTTCAATAACACTAAGTGTTTATTTAGATGTTAACGGAACGAAACAATATTCGGTCGTACTAAGAATCTCTTTCCCAATCAAACTTATTGTCTTTACAAATATTTCTTATACTAACTGCAATAATTACGTTTTATTTGATACAGCAACGGCAATAGTGATGACATGTTATCTCAAAGATGCACAACGACTCACTACGGTTATGTGCAAAGATATATTACGGTAATAATGTGCATTGGAGACGAGCTTAGATATTAAACTTACACGTTACACGTGCGCCCCCGATGGACAAAGACGAAAGTCACCCAACACCCGCTCTGACTTTTGTCTCCTTGTGTTTTTCTTTCAGTTCAACATTAACTTGTCGTTTGTATTTCACTGAAACTGGATTCTTGACCCAATTCTTGTTCTGATTGTGCACTAAGTTTATTGAAAAACGGCGCTCTCCGCTTCAAAATATGCGAATTAAATTACAGTTTTTATTTCGACAAAGACTGCGCTTTTAAGCTTGGAGAATGATTAAGTAGCTCCGCGGGTTCGCCCAACTAGTTTATGGAATTTCCCGTGGGAATGAGACTTTTTTCCGACTATTCAGACACAAAATATAATTCACAAATTGCATCGATCACCGATGCGACGTGAAAGAAGACAAAAAAAAATTACACATTTATAATATTAGGACGGAGGTAAGGAGTTTGTATTTTGATTATAATTGTTCTCATTATATTCTCCTCTGCATTAATACGTGTATGAGATTTCAAATCTCTCAATACTCCACACTGTCGATTCCTATTTGATGATCACGTATATGATAATTCTGGCAGAAAGTTGTACAGATAAGTATTAATAAGTATTTATAAGTATTAAACAATTGTTAATAAATTAATTAGGCCTTTCGATGAAACATTCAGTATTATGTCAATTGAATCATTATATGAATCTTTTTGAAATATTGTACGTAAATCCTAATTAAAAGGACATGAAAGACACTCAAAATATCAACTACAGTATTGACATTGTTTTGGTTTACTGATTGATTGATATTCCAAGTATTTATTGAACACAGTCAATGATATTTGTCAAGGGAAATAAAGGGAATTATAAACAATTACCTACTGAATTTTGTTTGGTGTGGTTGAATGATCAAACCAATTAATTGATGATAATTGATTAATAATTAAAATTTCGTAAATTAATAATTCTAACCATTGTTTTGGGGTCTATAATAATACATAGCAACTACCATTTAAAAAAATATAGAGTGTACAGATATGTTCTGGCTACTGTTTTATTATAAACTGTTCGCTGTTAGCTGTAGCCTATGTTACTCAGTGAAAGTGTAGCTTTCTATTGGCGAAAGAATTTTTGAAATCGGTCCAGTAGTGTTCGGGTGAAAACGTATCAAACATACAAAAAATAGAGGTTCACGTAACAAACATTAAAAAATCAGAGGAAAAAAAGAGGTTCGTGGGGTGGAACACTTACTATATAGTTACGTTGAATTAACATGATTAATCACATACCGTCTTAGTGAAGTGAACCGATCGAATGTACTGAGTTGTCGGTAATTAAAACAGTTGTACAATACATAGTCCCTTAACATGTGAGCGGAATTCAAATTAGTTGCTAAACATGAACATATACTTGACATTCTTGGTTTTCTTCATTGGGTACAGATTAAATGATGTCTGTCAAAGATCAGTAAGGAAAAATAAATTTCCTAAAATAAAACCAACATAACCTAAAATGGAAACGCTTTTTTAAAAAAATACGTAATCCATAAATTTTACACTGATACAATATTTGAGAGTTTTTTGAACGCTATGACCTTTAAGGTCTATGGAAATTTTAAAATAATGTCTGCTTTTATCAACCTTTTTCTAGAGGAAGTTGGAACATTAATATTACAGTACGACCCCGGAAATTTCAGAAGGGACGTTTTTATGAGGGCCCGGGCGTTAAAAGGCCGCTGAGTTCTCGTGTACTAAAGTATTTCTACTCAAAATATATGAAAAAAACTAGCCTGCATTATTCTCTACCCTCCAAAATCATACAAAATCATACAATACCTCTGTTGCTATTTGAAAGAAAGACAAACAAATATATTTTCATGTACAATATAAGTGAGGATATATTTATACTACTATTAACGACAATATAGTTTCAGATTGAATTGCTGTTTTCAATACGAATGTACTAATGACTCAGTAACGCTAACACAAGAGCAATCAACCAAACCATTAGTTATATATTGAGCAAATTTGTACGGAAATAATTTGTGTGTATAGAATATACCTGGATTGTTATTGGAGACTGTATTTATTATATTTGATAATAACGACAATTCATTTCAAAAGCGAATATTATTGTTTTTATTTTTTTTTAAGAAATAGTTTATGAAATTTTAAATACTCGATTTAGGAGACATGTTATGACCACTCCAAAAAAAAAATGAAATATCAATCATCATAATTCTAAGAGTATGTGTAAGTATTGGTAGGACAGAAGGCATTTTTACTAGCAAAACACATTAATTGAGGAGAAAGAATATGAAAATAGTAATGAGATAAAGAAATGATTTTTTTTATTAGACGAGTATATTTCAATTTGCCGGTATAAATTAAATACGCTCCGAATTGTGTTATAAAATTACTTTTATATCAAGTTATACAAGGGCAAAAATATAGTGAATACTTAATACAAAAGTTAGAAACGAATTTATTAAAACATACACTTCTAACTACGACCAAACAATCGTTGCAACTCTAAAAAGCAATAATTGTAAACCTTTAACTGCTTAATTCAGCCAACCTCGTAATTCTTACAGGGATTATATTTGGTTTTAAATGAGTGGGAGAAAGAATCTCTATGGAAAATGTCAGCTTTTATACCTGAGGACAAGTTACAAGACGTAAAGGGGTCAAAAGAGAGACGAAAAAACTATCTGTGGAATACTTACGGGCGTTTAAGATACAACGAACGAAGACAGTTTAAGAAAGGTTGGTCGAAAGTTCACACATACACACATACGTGGATGATAATTGACTTCTGCGCACCGTTCTGCTCCGTTCACGGAATTTTATACGTATTTCTTTTTTAAAATATCTGTGTTTGAAATTCTTAAATTAAATAAATAGACAAATAAAATAGCGACAGATAGATTCTGCAAGTGCCAGAAATAGGATTAATATTAATGTCTCATACTTTATTACGGCCATAAAAATAGTTTATAGGGCAGCTATAAACTATCCGCCGAAAACTATACTATTGTCTTAACCATTTCATCAATTGACCTATTTGTTTCATTAAATTAACAATTTCGTATTCATTTGACAGTAATGGTGAAGAAATTGTTGACATTTATTATTTATTTAAGTTTATTTGTTAAGCAATTGCATCTAAAAGGTATATATAAAGGTATAAATAAAATATTATAATACTAATGGTGTTATTAAGATACTTTTTATTTTAGGAAATAAAGACTTGACATTATGCTTTTGACAATATGATTTCATGTTGTGCATGCGATTGGTGTGCAAATTCAAAGAGTTATATTTTCATGTACCTAATATTATGCTTACATGAAAAACGTTTTTGAATGAAATTAAACATATTTCTGGAGATATTCAACTATTGAATTGGCAAATTCCTGTAATAATCCTTTAAAATCTGGCTTCCGGACTCAATACTTTTTTTACAAAATTTTGTCCATTTTCGATTTAATATGTAATGACTGTAGAATTACAATTCTGTAACAGACTATAAAGCTATAGATTGTGTATTATAAATTTAATTAAACAATTATTAAATTCGCCTACAAATAGATAGAATAAATAATATTAATAGGTAGAATAAATAATATTCATAAGTTCATTAATTTAATAACCTATTGTGAAAAATTACCGATAGGAAGTGGTGACTGCGTGATTTCCATCGCAAATTATTTTATTGGCCAACGAAATCATTTGAATTTTGATAACAATAAATTCGTTGGTCGCGCCAATATATAATAATTTCGAATTATTAGATTTAATATTAAGCGGACTGCAAAACTTAATCTACGTGGTGTTGCGAAAAGGGAAAGACGGGAACACACGGCACATACCTCGTCTGAGGGAGTAGCGTCCAAGCAAGCACGCGGCACAGCACCACGCGGTCAAGGGTCCTCCAGCTCTTGCCAGGCAGACCAGATCCAGTCCATCACTCCACAAACACACACACGCGGCGGTTTAGCGCGACCAAATGGGAAGGCGGTTACACTAGCACAATGTGAAGGTTCTCCGGCGGTTGCGGGTTACGATCTTTATGAAAGATCTCTTCGATTGATGCGGTGACAAGAAAGCTTCATAAAGGCTCTCCGGCGGTATGCGAATAATACACGAAATGTCTAGAGGCCTCGTGAATGCACTCCGGCGGTTATTTAGATCCGATCGTCACGGAAGATCGATGCAGACTGTGTGACGTATGTGCGTCACTACGTCCAATAGGGACGTTGCGGGTGCTTAAAGGCGTGCGGTGATTGGTTGTGCTCGCATGTTAGGAGGGTAGTTGGATTACACCACAAAATAATAAATATTTAATAGTTAGTTATATCGGGGCCACCCGCAGTACATGCTAGTGATGTCGTATTTGTTAACGCGGCATAACTACGACCACCCTGT